>NW_025336126.1:5962033-5994773 GCF_004798865.1 Varanus komodoensis
TCCATCCCCACTCTGCCCGCCAGACTGCCCACCTCTATCCCCACTCTGCCCACCACCACCACTGGCCATAATATAATCGATCCATTTAGCATAGTAAGGCACTGATGTGTAGACACCAGGGTAGTGCGGTCTGGCACACCCTACTCCAAAGCTCGCAATTCCAGCTTGGGTCCAACTTTCTCCAAGTTTGCAAACCAAGGGTCCTCCAGAGTCTCCCTGTGGAAAGGAATGATGGGGAGACTGAACACATTCTGGGCAAATTCTCCCACATTTCGTTTGGAAAGCTGAGCAGATGAGAGAGCCAGACTCAGGTTCAACTCTTTCCTCTGCCACATATTCATAAGGGTGGCCTTAGGTGAGTTAACCGGTCAGCCTTAACCCCAGAGCTGCAGCAGAGCCAGGGCTGCCAGGGGCACAGCACTGATCCCTTCTCATTAGCTGAGGTCACCAGCTGCTCTGCTCAGAATTCCGTATTTTCTCTGAGCTTCACCACAGTTCTGTAGCTAGAGGAAATGAATTTTCCTGACAACAGTATACTGTAGTGAATGTCTTCGGATGGATTGGTCTTAAATGGGCAATTAAGGCTCATTGGCTTTGTAGAGGATCTTGCTCAGGTGGTTCAAGGTATTTGGGTTCTCCTTGGGGGCATGGCTCTGTGGTGTGTCATGCTGAGCTCCTGCTTTTCAAAATTTAGCACCATGCAATAGGGGTTAGCAAGGCAAGCCTGCCATGAGAGTTGCAAGAATTACTGGAAAATGACAATTGAAAATGTAGATGACAACTACATTTGTCATCTACATCTACAGGAATATTAGCTGCCTATTTTCTTTTTCTTTTCTTTTCTTTTCTTTTCTTTTCTTTTCTTTTCTTTTCTTTTCTTTCATTCTTTTTTTTGGCAGTCTAATTTTTGTATAGAACCACACTCTTAATGAATTATCTAATCAATTAATTTAACCCCAGACCATTTCAACAAAGATATCATTCTACTGGGTGAGAAACATACTGTATTCTAATTCAGATTTCCCCCTTAGAGCATGGCAAGATGGGGCATAAAGAGTGGAAAAAACTGGTACCATCTCCCATGTAGACCAAAGATCTGCTCTCCAATTTCCCAAATGTTTCCTTCTCCTTTGAAGGAGGTCACCAGTGCAAACACGTGCTGGATGTGCAACTGGACTTTGGTGAGTGTTCATGGACTTTCTTTTATCTAGGCTTGCTTTGCAAGACTGGGACAAACACGGAAGGAAGTCTGCACACTGAAGAGGGACAGATTCTGGGGAGCTCTGTTGCAATGCTAGTTCAGAAGTTGCACTTGAGCAAATTGTGGCAGCCAGATTGGTAAGAGGGATCGGATGGTCTGAGCATAGCACACCCATTCTCACCTGCTTGCACTGCCTGTCTGCCTACGTGTTTCCAAGCCCAGTTCAGGGTGCTGGTTTTGACCTCAAAGGCTTCCATCAAGCTTCTAACAGTGGATGGAGCACCCCTCGCAGTGTGAACCTACCCACACATTATGGTGGGTCACAATCTAAGGCCCTCCTGCAGGTGCCTCCTCCAAGGGAGGATAAGAGACAGCCAATGAGAGAGATAATGACCTTCTCAGTGGGGGCTAGTTATGGAACCATTTCCCCAGCATGGCATACCTGATGCCAATATCATCCATTTTCAGCACCAGGTGAAGGCCTTTTCCTTCTCTTAGGCCATTTGACAACACCCCGTGAACTTTCAAGCAGGTCTTGGCTTTGTTGCTGCTGATTGTTTAAATATATGTTTAGATATATGTGCATTTCTTTGCGTGTGGAATGTTTATATGTTTGCATGCTTAAGGTTTTAATCTTTGTAAATCGTCTGGAGAATTTTGTGGTCCAGAAATTTAATAAATGCTATGCCACACTGTGCAATGCAGTAAGGCTAGTCCTGCTGAGAGATTCTCTTCTTCACAACTCCTAAAGGTACAACTCCTGTCCTCTTTTGCATCTTGCCACACTAGAATCACACACTGCTGGAGTGTGTTCTGACAGATTGTGAAGTGTGCCAGTCCACCAGAGGCTATGGCAGCATAAAAAGAGGAGACAAAGCCTCCTACCTGGCAGGAATCCTTTCCACCTTCTGGGAAACCAGCACAGATCATACCAGCCTTGATAGGATCCATGGCCATGTCTTTGGATGAGGCATTGTTAAAAATATCATTGCAGGCCTTTTGGCTTATGAGTGGCGCCTTCAATTCCTGGAGGACTTGTGGGTACAAAGGCACTGTAGGAAAATAACGGATGTTGAAGGAAGGAACTTCGAGGACATGGAGTTTGGGATACTGATGTTTAGCAGTTACCCTCTTCTCCTGATTCAAGCAACATGAAACCAGCCACACAGAGGTCCTGTTAGGTGGTTCCTGTGTTCTTCTATCTCCCCATGAGGCTGTAAGTTCCTTGGGAAGGGAGCTATTTCCCACCCCGCTCCCCTGTCCCTTCTCAATTTGAGAGAAGGTCAGTAGAGTTTGAGTGGGCCTGAAGAAGAACACTCCTCACCTCCTTCTTTAATCATTCCCCATCCAGTGACCCAGCAGTCTGTGTCTGGAGGGAATTCTACACAAGCGCCTGGCAGGCAGATGGGCAGGATGTCGCCTGTAAATTCCACAGGAGTCTGCAGTTTAAGTAAAGCAATATCTCCTAAGGAACCAACATGGCCATTATAGTCAGGGTGGAGGATAATCTTCTGCACTCTGGAGACAGTCACATTACTTGTCAGGTTGAAGAGCTGATAGGTACCCAGCAGCACAAGATATGGGCTATTGGGGTATCTGCAAACACAAGAGGAAAATGCAACAGGAGCTTGCGCAGCTGGGCTTTGGGCATCAGTGAAACATAGAAGACTTTAGACTCCGTTCCACCGTTGGCCAAACTACAGGAGACGTTGGGGCTCCATGATGAGATTGGACAGAGCAATCTGAGAGTCTACCTCCAGGGAGTATATTTGATTTATTATGTTTCTATACTGCTCAATAACTGATCTTCTCTGGGTGGTTCGCACAGCAATCAAACTATAAAACACAACTTCAAAACTTTAAAACTTCAAATACTACATGCACTTTTATTTTATGCACTGCAAAAATTAAGATTTTGAAACCTGAATACTGAGGCTTTAGTTTAGAAAAAACAATTTATAGGCAGTCCAAGTAAATATATATATATATATATATATATATATATATATATATATATCCTTGGCAGTGCACTGACTGGTCATGCAAAAGCTTGGACAAATCATGGCTAATGAGCTGTGACTTGTGATGTCATTGCCTGGCGCCACTACTCCTTTTCGAGCAGGCGCATGACCCCTATGTGCACTGTTATCCGATGCTCGGCTGCTGGGGCGATGCTGGGGTGACTTGGCTCGTGTGCTGACAGAGAGGGTTCTGTGTGCCCAATGAGGCCCCTGTGCCACAGGTTCGCCACCACTGCCCTAAGCTATTAATGGCTTTGAATGTTCATACCAGCCAGCACTTTGATTTGGGCCCAGATACTGACGGGCAGACAGTGCAGATGATGAAATGCTGGCCTAACACAATCTTGTTGTCCAGTCCCTCCTAACAATCTCAGTGCCTTATTTTAGGCTAGCTGAACTTTCTGGACTGTTTTCAAAGACAGCCCCACCACAGAGGATGATACACCTCTGATAGTCTTGAAGAACAGGTATTAGGCTCAAACTATGCTCAGTCCAGGACAGGAGTAGAAAGCACAGCTGAAAGGAATGAAAAAGGGACACTTCTTCTGTGACCTATCATGACACTGGCATGTCTTTCTGGATAGCAGCATATTTCAAGTTGCGTTGCTGTGAGAGGTTTCTCTAAGTGCTACAGCTCCTCAGCCCGGGTGTAACTACAGCAGAGGACCCCATGCAAAACATCCTTGCAAATGGCGGCAGGGTCCCTTGAACTGTACTGGATCAGTAAATAGAGCTGGTTCTTTTCCTGGTTGCTACACTTCCCTGTCCCCAGAGCAGAGAGTTAGAGGGTGATGTGCCAGTTGCTACCAACTCAAGAATTGTCAGGTGGCAAAAGAAGCCAATGGCATTCCACCTGCCCCCATCAAGCTGATGACCTGGGCCTTGGCTTTTCCGTTTGAGTCACTTGCTGTTAGACAAAACTGTAGCAGCTCTTGTACTATCTGCCCCATTGACTGATGGACGAATGAACCAACCAGCCAAGTGACTGCCAGCATGTGCTCGATTACCCACTGAGCTACTTGTTCCCTGGCTTGGTCACCAGCTGGTCTCTTCATGTCCCCTCCTACCTACCAGCCATTTGCTTGTTCTCCTCCCTGCTTCTCCTGTCCTTGTTTGCTGTGGCTTAGCTTTAGCCAGTTAGGCACAGAATTAGCCTGCCTTTGCAACTGTCTCTGCTTTCACAGTAAAGTATACCAGATACTTACCGAAAGAAGCAGTGAGCTGCTGACAGAACCCACTCATTGGCTATGAGAGAACCCCCACAAATGAAATAGCCACGTCGTAAAATGGTGACTTGCCAGGGCCAGGACCCATCAGCAGCTGCTTGGCCCCCAACAATTCGTGGAGAATTCACCGGTTGTCCACAGACTGTGGAGCAAGGAGAGAATGCAAGAGGATTTATTACTGATTTGCAGTGCAAAATAGAACTCTTGGGATAGAAAGCAAGATTTCTCAGAATAAATGGATAATAGATAATGGGCCAGTTTGCATGGTCAAAGAAACCACTGTGGCTTATTGAAGCCATGGGGGTTAGTGGCACGTGAGGACATCCATGTGCCTGTCAACTATAGTCCCACATTGGCACCATAATGGGTACCATACCAGCACTGGGCTACTGTCCAATTACTGTACCAGCCTTTACACATCCAATGAAAAGTGGAGAACAACCCTCAAATAACCTAGCAACAGCCCATGGTCTACCCAGCAAGAATAATTAAAGAAATCTGGCTGGCACACAGCCAGCATGTTGTTAACAAACCATCTTGTTAAGCATGGCACAGTTGTTCAGCCAGGTCATGGTGTATGAAAGAAGGTCCTGTCTTATGTAAGAATGCAGGACTAGATCACCTCTGGATTCTCACAGAGTTTCCGTTTCTCCTTCTCCCTCAGAGTACAAAAGCTTTCAATACATTGAGGTCCCCTTACCTACTTCTGAGTTAGCAGCACCTGAGGGAATCAAAAAGGAAAGATGTTTCAGGTAAAACACCCTGTAGAAGACGAAGACAGAGCATGACTGGAAGTAGGAGCAGGGGAAGGGCCCTGGTTACCACGGCCTCATCTCAATATCCCTATTTTGGATTAATAAAATGAGATTGGCATGAGCCTCTTGCTCACGTGATACACCCAGGAGGGCTCTAATGGGACCTGTTTTGACCGCTCTGGGCTGCAGTGAGCACATGAGCATGCTGCTTCCCATGGGCTCACCGCTTCCACTTTGCATCACTTTTATGAACAGCCCAGGAGCTCCTAGACTGATAATTCCAGTTTGTTGAAGGAGGAACAATGCAGAAACTTACCACAACTTGGGTACTCCATAGTTTCATGGATGAATTGGATCAGAGTTTCCTGTTTTGTCCCATCCAGACAGGAAATGCTCTAGGGTTATTAGCCCTAGAACATGCCCGGAGATTAAGTGGTGGTGGTGGTGATGCCGATGCGTTTAGTAGCCCACTTTTGTTCCACTTGCAAGGAACCCCAGAAGGCTTACAGGGGACTCCTTTTCTTACTTTATCCTCACAGCAACATTCCTGAGTAGTTGGTTAGGCTGAGGGTCCATGGCAGACCCAAAGTCACCCCATGTGCTTCATGGCCGAGCGAGGACCAGATCCTGGATCCCTTGAGTCCCAGTTCAACATGCTACCCACTTGTTTGAGGTTAAAATAAGGAGTGTTTTATGGCTTCAACTCCATTTAGAAAAGAAGGGAGTGTTGACCAATGGTGCTGACCATGAACTATGAGAACAGTCGTCCAGAGAAGCTATGAACTGCTATATCGTTCCTCCTAGAAACGAAGCCCTAAATGCCTGAGCACAACATCAGTAGTTACCTTGTACTGAGATCACCTGCAGCAGCCACACAACCAGCAAGGATGGAGCAAATTGCATGGCTGCTTCTTCTTCTGTAACTGCTTTCTGGAAAGTCCTCTGAGTAGTCCCACCAAAGTAGCTTCTGGGAAACAGATGTTTATTTTGGTTTCAGTGTCTTCTGAGATCTCTTGCACAATTTCTTCTCAATGGTGAAAAGATAATCCGAGTCCCTGAATCTTAGGTTGAAGCCCGTAATTCCCAAGTCTCCAAAGCCACTGCACCCAGCGGCGCTCAAATTCCTGGCTCCCCTGATTGCCTTGTGATCTTCCATGCCTCCTAATTTGAATGTTTGGCTGATCTTAACAGCTCTTTGCCAATGCAAAATAGTATTTATTACAGGTTTTTAAAGTATTGTCACCATCATCAGACTTGGGAGAATTAAAGGACTGGCCTTTATTCCCAAGGACCTTTCAGTGGGCAGGATTGCATGACACCATAACCCATTGTGGGTACCTAGCCATGGTGGGTGTCACCTAACCTGAACTGAGACCACGTAATGCAGGGTAGTTTATTTCTCCCCCTCACCCCATCCTAGAGCCTATGGGGTGTTCTGGGGATAGTGGGCAAAGAAGAGTGGCAAGTGATGCTCTCAGCAAGACTGGCAGCCCGTCCTCCCATTTAACTCTTGGCAATCTCACTCATTCCCGCACCAATGGCAGCCCCTCCAAAGCACCCAAGCAGCACCTTGAGTTTGGAAGGTCTGAAATAAGTGGCCTCACCTGGTCAATGTCCCAGGGGCTTCCTACTGTTAAAAAGTGCTGCAAATGCCAACACAGGACATTGTCTCATGGAAGCTGTAGATAGGCGGCTGCGCCTCCTCCTCCTCCTCCTCCACCTCCACAATCTATCATTATTATATGAACTTTGTTTTCCCCTGACAGCTGTGAAAAGGAAAGCTGTCAAAGGAAAGCAAAACCATGGTGATTTTGCTCATGAAGGGTAGTAGGTGATTTCCCCCCTCCTTGCAATGAGAACCTCATGGTCCTGAGTAATTCTCCATAGGTCCCAGTTCCTCCAACTTTTCCACTAATGATAGGTGCTCTAGCATAAATTTAGATGCTCAAGAAAGTGGCAAAGGGCTGCCCACCCCAATTTCCTTGACACGCCCCTTTGATAGTTATCATAGGTATAGTTTTCTTTGCAAGCAGAGATTTAGGCAGGGCTAAACAGAGCAGTTTGGACAGAGAATAATGTATGTGAAATCTGTATATTTAAAATAAAATTAAAACAACAAACATGTAAAATACAATAAAAACATAACATCTATAGAAGAAATACGGAACCCAATCCACAGATCCGGTTATGAGCTAAAGGCAGTTAAAGGCCCACATGGCAATCTAATGTGCTTACTCTTCTAATAGAGAACTTCTAATAGGGTTGTCTCAATCATAAATCCAACATACACAACCATGGGGCAGCAATGTCGTATAGCAAATTGCTCAATTGCACAAAAATTTCATGCTGTTATTTGCAGATAATTCTGCACTTTCCTCATTCTGAAAAGGGCCACAGAAATGGTTGCCAAGCCAAAGAAAGGCCCAGGAAGATGACAACATCACAGAAAGTACTTGCAAACTACTTGAATGAGGCACATTGGTATTTTTACTGTAGGCTTCTCTCTGAACTTTATATGCCCATTGCTGCAAACTTGTTTGCCATAAAAGTTTGAAGAGGAAGTAGAAAAGATCACTTTGAAATACTGATACATCATATGGAGTTTTGTTTTACTGTGCCAAACTGCAATTTCTGGTTGCTGTAGAAACTGACCGGTTTGAGCCAAACAAAGAATTTTATTAGCTGTACAAACTTCTTTTCTCCAGCCCTTCATCTTTAATATTCCCATTCAGACACAGAACCACATTATACAAACTGGGGATTCAGGATTGTGTGATGCCATTTTACAGGAGATGTTCTGCACAAAGTTTCATGGCACTGCCAAGAAACACAGGACTTTCCTCTGAGGTTTCATATTTTTACCAAACAAGCAACCAAACAAAAAACCAGAACAAACTTCAGCCACCTCACCTCATAATGCAGCGGTCTCAAACTCGTGGCCCGTGGGCCAATTGCCGGGACGGTAGGGCACGGGGAAGGGGCTCTGCGGCCTTTAATACGCCGGTGGAGCCCGGGCCGGCCTCCGGGAGTGACATGGGATGAGCGGCCCACCACCACCACGGTGGTGGAATACTTGATGCGGCCCAGCCTCACCCAGATTCTACTTCCAGCGGCTCCCAGTGAAGTTGAGATTGAGACACCTGTCATAAAGCTAACTGAGGTAGGTTCAACCTCTCCCCACCTCCCTTAATCCCTTTGATGTTCTACCCCTCCGCAAGTTCCTACATAACTTGAACAATTCTTTAGCTCTTTCTACATTTGTTTTAGTGGGATTCACTCAGAGCACTGTCCAATTGCTTCTTGAATGTCTCTAATGTGGAAGAGCACACCATCTCTCTTGGCAGCTGGTGCTGCTGTCATACTGCTTTTACAGTTAGGAAATGCTTCCCGGTGTCTTGACTGCATCTGGTGTACTGAAGTTTAAATTCATTATTCTGTGTCCTACGTTCTGGGATGAGTAAGGATAGGCCTTATCCTTCTTCTTTATGACAGTCTTTCAGGTACCTGTAGAATGCTAGCACGTCACCTTGTCTTCTTTTCTCAAGGCTGGACAGCCCCAGTTCTTTCAGTATCCCAACATATTTTCAAGGCCCTGTATCATCTTTATTGCCCTCCTCTGAGCCATCTTCAGAAGATCAGCGTCCTTTCTAAACCTCGGTGCCCCAAAGTGAATGCTGCATTCCAGCTGTACACCCCACCGAGGATCTTTCAAATATGCAAAATGGTCACCCAAACACCCCTCAACCCGGTATACCAAAGTGGGTTCCTGTGATCATGTGAATCAGCTCAGTAAAAGGACTGGGCCTTATTCCCTAAACTTTCCATTGAAAAAAGACACAAGCAACACAGAAGAGGAGACAAATGAATGCAGTGAGTTAACAGGGAACAAATGAGTATTGATTTCATCTATATGTTCTTAAGCTTGGCTACAGTAGGGTGTTGGGTCCCACCTCTAAAATTTGGACTTACGGAACAGTGGATGGCTGTGTAATGTGAAGAGATTGGAAAACTGGAATATAATTTTCTAATATTCATATTCTAAATAGAATATAATATAACTAATACTTTAACTTGGTCTTGGAAATTAATTGGAAGCCTTTCTTTCTCACAAATAGTTCTTTTCACAAAGTCAGCAGCATTGCAGTAACCCATACCAGGTGCAAGGCTTGTCGTGATGCTCAAGCTGAGCTTTCTAAAATGCAAGCTGTGGTGGCACATGGTGTGGGTAATTGTGTTGTGTGAACCCAGACAGGATTGGTTGTTGATATGGTTCACAAACCACCCATAACTCTAAAATCTGAGACACTGTAAAGGGCGGGATGTAAAAACTTTAAATGAATAAATTAAATTAAAATAAAGTCAATCAATCAATCAACCTGCAGTCCGTTTTTGCTTAGTGGATGGTGAGTGATCCACACCCATGTTCTACACTGGCTGGGTCTACATGAGAAGAAGAGCTGCATTGTGCTCCTGCCACAGCTTGCATTTGAAACAGATGGACAGCGCACCATGGCAGACCCCACTGGGAAATGACCTCTTGGTAGCTTTTTTGCAATTTGCAAACCAGGTCCATGAGAAACATGAGGAAAATGGAACTACTCTTAGCAAAAGCTGCGGAGGCACCTACCTCTTGCCTGTTCTTCCTTCAAGTCTTGAAGTTAGCAATTTCCAGCTGCCTTATTAAACTCCGCTTAGCTCAATGTCAGTCACATCACTTTGTCCGAGTAGTGATCAATCCTGCATGTTCCAAACTGTGATAGCCGTTTTAGGTGCCAGTGAGTCCCCAGTTAAATTCCACACTGGTCCCTGCCAGCAGAAAGGTATGAGGACTATTTTCTAGCAACTAATCACTTGACTAGGTATTTTAACAATTTCAGAGAAGCGCTCATCCTGTAAGAACTGCTCCATGAAAGGCGTTTCTTGGTCCTCATGATTCCTCATATAAGGTAGCTTGCAGGTAATTTACATGACGTCTTGGTCTTTCCCTTCCTTGGCAACTATTTCTGTGACTTTTTATAGCTCAAGGGAGGGCCTAATACCAGCAAATGCTTGTGCATTTGTGCGACTCTGTGATACTGCTGGGCCAGCGAGGTGTTGTGTAATGGAACCTATGGAAAGGCAGGGAAAAGACCCACCCAGAAAAACCTCATAGAAAATAGAAGGCGGCACCTGAAGGAGGCAATCTACAGCCCTCTCCCTTTCATAAGCAAAGTTAACTTGGCTTTTGGCATCTGTCACAGGAAAGCAAAATGGAAAGTGGAGCCACAGTGGGGATCTTGACAGCCTGTGCCCACTCAGATGCTGTACAGATGAGTCTTTTCCTTTCAGACTCATGGAAGTGTGCATCTTTGTATGTGCACAAATCTGGCTGTCTGCACACACCAGGAACACGCACATGCATGAATCGGCATGCATGCATGCATGCACAAGAGATGGTGAACTCATGACAGCGCCTCCACCGTGTCACTGGGCATTTCATCAGCTGACACAACAATTCATTTGGGTCCAAACCTCCCAGGTACAAAGCATGCAGTACATTATGGGTCCAAAACGAAGTAGGAGGACACTTAAATTAAACACTGCCATGCTGCACATTTACTTGCTCATCTCCATCCTGGCCAGTCTGAGCTAGCAAAGTTTTGAAAGCAGCAGAGTACCCATATTCCATTCCAGCCTGGTTCCCCTTGAGACTGCCATGTCCTTTTCTATACACAGCAAATGTCCAAGTATGCATGCATTTATAGGTTTTATTGCTTTGACTCTAGCTTTTGTTCTAGCAAGCAGAGATTGGCTGTGACATCTGTTGGTCAGAGCAAGGGTTGATCCTCTTGGCTGTGCTGAGTGAGGATGAAGTGACCTAAATTCTAGTACATCTTGAAGTCACAAAGTCCTATAGACTAACAATGCTAACAAGGTAACAATGGTTGCCTGTGGTCTGAGGAACAAGGAAGCACTGAATAATCCTTGTTCAGGGAAAAAAACCTTTCCCTTTTGGCCAGTCTCGCCCTGGCTGCTTAATAAGGATCAGAAAGGGCAAGTGTTGTGGATGCAGGATCCATATCTGCATTGGAGCAAATTAAATGTTTTAAACATGGGAAGAGTAAATACTGCAGCTATGCAACTCAGAACAATTAAAAAATTATTACTGTGGAGTTGCTTTGGACAAGTCATGAGAAGGCAGGACTTGCAGAAGAAGACAATCATGCTTGGGAAATACAAAGGTAGAAGAAGAAAGGGAAGAGCAAACAGGAGACAGATGGACTCTCTAAAGGAAGCCACAGCCCTGAATTTGGAACTGCTACACAGGGATGTCAGGGAAGGGAAAATTTGAAGACTTCCATTCATAGAATTGCTGTAAATTGGAGATGACTTGATGACACTTGGCAAAAATGACAGCATTTCTTTGCATGAGGTTTTTAACTTGTCACTTTACCAAGTTTTCTGCTTCTGTATTCCTTGTAGGATCAAGATGGGGTGCTTTGCATGGGTCTGCCCCATTCCACTGCCAGGGGATCTTCTCTTTCTATAGGTTCCATTGCACAACCACTAGGTAGTGCCATGGTATAGCAGAATTGTGCAAAACTCCAGTCATCCTTCACTTTCCAAATAATAGCACACTTAAATCAATTGAGTGGTGGCTTGAACTATGTGTTTGCAATGAACAGGTTGCAGGTTTCATAAAATTCTATGAGTTATTCTCCTGCTTCATTTCTTATACCTAGGCCAAATTTTCCTACAACATTTGATTCTGCTTTGCTTCCTACTTTTGCATTCCAGCTACCTAAGATTATCAGAATGTCTTGTTCAATTTCTTCTTGAACATTTTCATAAAAGTTACCTATTTCTTTTTAATTAGCATCTGTTGTTGGAGTGTAGGCTTGAATGATGGTTATGGTGCTAGGTGTTCCACTAATTCTGACTGACATTATTCAGCTGGATTTTGCATTATGACTTTACTTTCTGTGATACATTTTTCTTTAAGTATTAGAGCAACTCCATTTCTTCAGGAGTAAAACACTTGGTATTTGCTTGATTTGAAATGTCCCATTCCACTCTACTTTAGTTCACTTACAAATTATGTTCATTCTTTCCATTTCTTGCTTTATGGTTTCTTGCTTGCCTTGGTTCATTCTTCTCACATTCCATGTCCCAATTTTAAGCATCAGTCTTTCCTTTCACCTCTCTGCAGGTTGGCCACTAGATTTCCTTTCAAGTTTGATCTAGTAGAATTATTAGGAATAGTGGTACTGGTATTTGTCCTGTGTCCATCCCCAGTAACCCATAAAATGTCTTTCATCCTGAGGGTATTATCTTCTCATCTTTTCTGGTTTCATTTTGGATTGTTTCATCATAGAATTTTCAAGGTAAGCAAGTCGAGAAGTGGATTACCACATCTGTCTTCTGTGCATTGCTAAGCAGAGATGGTCACTGCAATTGTCTGTGAAAGATCCACCAGCAGTGTTACCCTTCAACAACTGTTACTGCCCAGAAGCTGCCCTTCAGGAGTTTCTTCACCACCATCAGCATTAATGAGATCCATTCTCTTATTGCTGATGTGACCACTATTCCTGAAGAGGGTGGATGCATCTTAGTCTGGTGTCTCACCCTTGACCATTCTGCCATGGGTGGCCCTACTAGGAGACCAGCCTGGTGAGACTATTCTGGCCCTCTGACAACATTGATCTTGGCTTTTTTGACACTCTGAAACCCTTCACCATGTTAAGGTGTGCATCAAAGAGCAGGGCACATAATTTACATAAAAGTTATTCTATTTTCTTGACTTCAGTTGGTTCCTATATAGCCATCCAACTTTAATTGTGGAGCTGCTTCAGTTGTATTCAGACAATTATGTGTCTGCAGTGATAGTCAAATAAATATGCATCACATTAAATAAATGAAATTAATAAGGAATTATAATTTATAATTTTATAAATCTTTACGTTTCCTGTTCATTTCCATTTTTCTCATCTTGCATCTGGCAATCTTTCCTCACATGGCAACCCTTTATTGTTTTGGTTGCCCTTTTATGCACATTTCTAAACCCATGCCAAAGCAATAACCTATTGATTACATAGTCAAATATCAATGGAAAAAGTGGGCTTCCCTGTATGGTACTTCTCCCAACTAAAAGAAGCCTGAAGGTCATAACTGTGGCTCTAGGAGCAGAATAGAGAAGTTTAATCCATTTCAGAAGTTCAGAAGGAAAACAAAAATTAGCCAATGTAGTGAAAATAGATTTCCAGTCCATTTTGTCAAAGGCCTTTTCAGCATTCAAAGAAATGATAGTGGCCTGGTTTGTTCACTCAGGATTAAAATAGTATCAAGCCAATAACTAATTTGAGGTTATCATGCTCCTGTTTATGGTTAGCAAATCCCACCTTTATCTCACTTGACCTTAGCGAAAGACTAAGAAATCTTTCTCGGTATTCTCTCCATGTCGCAATTGCAATGGTTTTGTGCAGTAGCCCACATCATGTAACGCTTCTCTGAATCTTAGAATCGAAATAGGTAGCTCAGATAAATTCAAAATAAATCAGAGGGAAGAGAGGGTCAGGTTGCATTTCACCAACACCCTGCATAATGATTCTCTTTGGATTTAGTTGGTGGGCTGAAAGCAGAGAAGTAGATGATTCACAGGAGGGCTACTGGGAGGAACATCAAGAAGACTATTGCAATGGGGGCATCGTTAGCATCACCCCAGTTTTTACTGGTCATCATCTCATGGATCCACTTGGTATAGGAGGACACAGAAGTGTAGACAGCAGGAAGTTTGGGTGTCTCCCAACTCATAATCCCTCCCTGGGTCCAGCTTCCATTGAGTTTGCAAATCAAGGGTCCACCAGAGTCAGCCTGTGGAGATAGGTGATGGAAGATCGCAGATATCTTTGGCAGACACTTTCATATCACAGTAGGGATGCTAGCTCTTACCCTAGCCACATACTCATTAAGCGGCTTCAGGTAAGCCAACATGCCCTCAGCTTTAACCCATTGCTGTACTGAAAATAGTGAGGCTATGATGTTGCAGAAAGCAATACAGGATCAGGACAATATGGGGAAGCTTTATGGGTCCGGAGGTTTCCATCCTCTCCATTTGAGTGTGGGCCTGAAAGGCCAAGGAAAAGTGTGAGTGGATGGAGGCTAAGTTGTAAGGAAGCACAATTGCAACAATGCCCATTTTAATCCCACCTTTCTACTAAAATAAGGCACCCAAGGAGGCTCACAGCAATCTTGACAGTGATTAAAGCAATCTGATAGATTGGATTTCATTTCTGAAGTGCTTGTTCTTGAGAATAAAACAGCAATCCCAGACCTGAACGAGAACAGGTCTGTATAGCTTTAACCGTCATATAAGCAACACCTGTTGTGATGCCTCTTCTACACAACCCTTAAATGTGCAGTAGCCCTGTCCTCATTTGCATTTTGCCTCTCTAGAATTTAGCCAGGCTGGGGCCTTCTCCAGCAAGGTCTGGGTTCTATCTGTCCACCACAGATAAACTATGGAGCATCTTACCAGGTGGGCATCCTTCCCATTTTCTGGGTACTCAGCACAGATCTCATCAGGCTTGATAGGATCCTTATCCAATGTGCCATGTGCATCAGCTTTATAGAGATTGTTGCAGGTGCCTCGGCTTATGAGTGACACTTTCATTTCCCGCATGGCAAATGGATTTGGCAATGGCTCTGCAGGAGGGAGCAATGCAAAAATGGTCAAGAGAAAGAGGTACCTATCAATGGGCAGATGCAATCTGAGAAATGAGCACACCATGTATGGACCCTCTCTACACTTGGGTATCTTTGCAAGCCACTGACTCATATCCAGAAGCCATATTATTCAGAAGTTAGACTTGTCCAGGGTTTAACTAGTGAACTTGTGCATCAAGCACAGAGCCCCACGCCCTTCTCCCCGAAACCAGCTGGGCACTGTCCCAATTGGCAGCTTCTAATGCCAGATACAAAGCCATCTTCCTATCACCAACAGTCCCCAGTTCTCAGTGTTGGAGGAGATCAGGCTGAATAGTGTGTCCCACTTCATTTTGCCCTTCCCTTTTGGAGGTCCCTTCTGCAGCTACCAGGTGGAAATCTCTTTTCCTTTCTCCCTCTTACTGCCTCTGCCAAAGCAACCTTAAAACTGTTTGGGTCTCAAGTATTCTCTTTTAGGTTGACTGCAGGTGGGTAATCCCATAAGAAAAGAGAATATGAAGTTGTTTATTAAATTGTTTCAGTAGGACACTTTCTAAAGAGCTGGTTCTCAATGCTCTCTGGAGGGATTTGCCTGGAGAAATTGAAAGTTGAGTACTGGTGATGGTTGACATGAGGCTGAATGGCCTTTCCATGATGTCCTGTTCCTCTATCCCAGCCACAAGGCTTCCAAGGGCCCACCACATGATCTACTGTGTCCCATCTCTCTGCTGCCCCAATCAGTGAGAACTTAGAGCAGAGAGAGTAGAGTTCAAAGGTGGGTGACCTGTCCGAAGTTATCTGACTATGGGTTTTTCCTGTGTTTTCCAGGAGGAAGTAGGCACTGCCCCGATTTTCTGAGTTACGTTGTGGTCACCACCATCCATTCCACTGCTCTGCTCCAGGCTGCTAAGCCTGGTGCCAGCCCAGTTTACCTATTCAAAATGGCCGATAAGTAGCCTCTGTTTCTGAGCTTGGCTTCAGAGAGCTTTGTCAATATTTCTTGTTGGGGCTCGCAAGCCCACAGCACCCGTCTATGATGGAAAATACACTTAGGCTGAGAGGGAGACCACATGGCACAGGGAAACCTGGTTACTACCATCTCTGTGATGAATCTGACATAAGCTCCTGTGTTCACCAAAGGAGTTTGGCTGTGTATAAGTGGACTAGCTCAAATCTATCTTTTGCTATATTGCTTCTTCCATGATCCTGTTATGAGTTCCTTCAGGAAGGAAGCTTGTGGTTTTTTGCACCTCCTGTTATCCTGCAAAGCACCATCAACAGTGATGGCATCAAGGTCAGAGGAGTCTGGATAAGCACCACAAAGAACAACCCGCACCTCCTCCTTGAGTATCTACCCATCCAGAGACCCAGCAGTCTGTTTTCTGAGGAAGCTGTATGGAAGGGTTGGGCAGGCAGATGGGGAAGATGTAGTCAGTGAATTTCACAGGAGTCAGCAGTTTAAGTAAAGCGATATCCCCACTGGAGGCAGCCTTGCCATCATAGTCCGGGTGTAGGATAATTTTTTGCACGTTGGATTCTACCATGGCATTGGTGTGGTTTGAGAGCTCATGGACACCCAGAATCAGTGTATAGTAATAGGTGGCAGTGGACCTGTGAACACAAGAGAAAATGCAACAGGAGTTTGAGAAGCTGAGCTTCTCGTGGACGTCTGGTTGTCCCACTGCGTGAAAACAACACTCGACTAAATGGATACCTGGCCTCATCCGGAATGGCTCTCCTTACTGCTGAATTCATAGCACCTTGTCTGTATGGGCATCTGGTACAGAAAACACCACAGAGGCTGAGGATCTGAAGCTGGAAGAGTGACCTTGGAGGAGTTGGAGGTGGGGGGCCTTCCAAGAAGGTGTGGGAGGGGAAAACACCATTTCTGCCAGCATAGATAGAACCTCAGCTTCTTCTCATGCTCTGGGACAAATGCTTAGATGGCTGCAACTCGTCGTCCAAGACTTTTGTAAGGTGGGACTGTTTCTGCACTGACAGAGTGGGTTCCAAAGTTGCCTATCAGGTGCTAACAAATGAGAGGGCATTTTGGAATGCGTCCACCCTTTCTTCCTTGATAGATTCTGCTACAGATTTTGTGAGGGAAGAATCATGGGAGGGTCACAAGAAGAAAACGTCATTTGGACATGCATGCCCATGGAATGTTTTATGAATGAGGTGGGTCAATGGCACAATGCAAGTCTCAACTGGAAGCAGCCTAGATATAATTCAAACTTCCTGCTAGCACTGGTAGATTATCTCCAGTGGGGCAACCTGAGGCTTACCTTCTTCCTCTTCTTCAGAGATCTCTGCTTTCTCATCTAGCATTGCCCTGAGTCTGCAAGCAAGAAGGCTTCCTTATCCCAAGCTGTGGAGCACTGAAGCTCACGCCTGCAGTTTCTGTATCACCAGAAAAAGCAGCTGAAGGTCTTAGTTCTGCTGTTGGACTTCTGTCCCACCAGCAACTCTCCCAGGTCAGGTGAGACCAAGTGACACAAGAGGCCCATGACATTCCACTCAGTTGCATAAAGCATCTGACTTGAGCCTCACTCCTCCATTTGAATCATTAGCTCTCAGGCCCAGTCCTAGCTGCTCTTGCACTACTTGTGTGACTGAACAGCCAGCAATTGCTAGTGTGTTTCTACTTGCCGGCTTCATGTCTTGATTGCCAGCATACCTCCAGGCCCAACACTCTGTTCTCTCCTCCACGTGCTAACCAGCCATTTGCTGTTTCTGCTCCTTGAAGCTCCGACCCTGCTTTACCGAGACCAACATGCTAGGCCGATCAATGGTAGAATATGATTCTGGCCGAGCAGCTGCCCGGAAGGTGAAACTTTCTGCAGCTTTTTGCGACAACATATATCTGATACGTACCTGAAGCAGTGAGCTGCTGACAACACCCACTCATCAGTTATGAGGGCGCCCCCACAAATAGGGTAGCCACCTCGAAAAATATGGACTTGCCAAGGCCATGACCCATTGCAGGCTGGCTGGCCCCTATGTGCAGAATTTGTTTTCAGTTGCCCACAATCTGTGGAGTAAGGAAAAGCAATGAGAGGATGATGATGAAGATGAAGAAGAAGATGATGATACTTTTATACTGCCCAATATCCAAAGCCCTCTGGGGTGTTCAAAACAACCCATCAAAATGCAACCTAAAATGCACCACAATATAAAAAATTGTAAAAAAAATTCCATTCAAATTTTAAAACCAAACCTAAAACACACAGAGCATTCCAATAACTTAAACTAGCTAAAGCAGCTAACCAGGCCCCAGTAAACTAAATGTTCAGCCTGGCTCTGAAAAGTTTGGTTGGTGCCAGGTGTGCGTCAGTGGTAAGGTTAAGTGCAGTATCAGGGATATTCGTTATGGCTGCTCCAAGTCTCCCGACTCCGAGGATTGCAGGCTTCCAACAAAGGGTGTGGAGCCACGTTCACCTCTGTGCTGCTCTTTCCCTGAAGTGCTACCAGGTCCTCCAGCTCCAAGGTCATCCTTGTGACGTGGGAGCTGCAGGCAGCCCGGTTCTGTCCATGTCAGGTGCGAGGGTGAAGGGCAGTCTGAGGCTGGAGCCCCAGCTCTGACCGCAGGGTCTGCTTTCAAGGCTGCTGCCGGGACTTGGACCTCCTCTATGGCCATCTATACTCTGTTTTTTTCCAGGTAAAACTAGAGAGTATTTTATTGTTCTTTCTGATGGACAGATTTGTTAGTTTGATCTAACTGATTTACTGATTTTCTTTTTTCCACCTGCAAGTTTATCCTGCTCCAGACCTTCCCCTTTAGACATTTGCTCTTTTTCTAACTATTTTCCAGATATGCACTTTTTGTTGGTGTATTTTTCAAATAAAGCACTTTTGTATGGATGCAGTTTTGGATTAAAGCATGATTTAGAATTTTACAATAGGTTGCAGTTTTCTTCTTGTGTTTGTCAAATGCACAAATATTAACAAACCTTTTAATTTCATTTCATTTTGATTCGCTTCAGGGTTTGCATTGTGCAGACTTCCAAATGGTATTTGGTTCCCAGAGGTACAAATTAGACATAAAAATAAGCTTGGCAGGGCGACTTTCCCACCCATTTTTAGTCTGAGTTTCTGTCCTGTAAATATAGGATCTCATAGGTGGATAGTTCTGACTGCTGGTCGTGATCTCCAGCTTTCAGCGGAGCTCATTTTATGGACTGTGCTTGTGTGGAGGAATATGTGACTTTGCAGTACCTGCACAGCCTTTGCATTACAAATTAAGCCTTGGATTACTCCTTGAACATATCCCCCATCAATAGTCACCTTGTCCTGTGGTCACCTGCAGCAGCCATATTGCTGCAAGGAGTGTGCAATTCGCATGGTCACCTCTTCTACTGGCTGGTTCTGAAACCTTGTGCTTGTCCTTCAAGTAGTGCAGCTGCAGCTGGTTCAAGGCAACAGATGCTTTACTTCAGTTTCAGAGCTTTTTGGCGCATGTGCAATAGAATTTCTTATTAAGTGTCAAACAATATTGCTAGTATCATTTTCTGGTCCTTAAGTCTAGAAATGCAACCCCAAAGCCCTCTTCCTCTTAGTCCTCCGGATTTCACCAGCATCTTAAATCATTCATTACATCTTGAGAACTCTCATCTCCTTCAGCCTGAATATTAGAGGAGTTCTTTTTCTCCACAAGATATTTATTATGAATTTGTGTTTCATTACTGAGGGTTGTTTTCAGGTTCTTCAGATAATGTCATGATTCTCCAGTTTTGCTTTTTAAGAGCATGGTCTCATTTCCATTTTTAGAGTGGCAGAAATGGAGTATTATTTCCACATATGAAAGAAAAAGTATTTTCCAACATGCCTATTTGCACTATTCTGCTAGAGCACCACCTAGAGGTTATGTAGCAGAAACACAGGAAAGGAAAGGCTTTTTTTGTGTAGAGCTCAGACCTCATTTTTGTCTTGAAGCTGGAAGAAGATACCCTGATTAAAAACCTTGTGTAGGAAAAAAGTTTGCGTTGCCACACTTTCTGGCAGTGCTTGGGTGATCTTAACTAGAACATAGAAGCAGCACCATTAGAATAAGAATAATGGGAAGAAAAAAGGATGTCTACATGGCTGCCAATAATCCTCTGAATTCCTATGGAGGAAAAATGCCTAAAATTGGCTGTCTGTGTTTTCACCCCAGCTTGTAAGGTGGGAAGGCTGAGATGCCTGATGGCTCCCTCCACAGCCCCTGGAATACCTCTGCCCAGCACAGCCATCCAGCTTTGGAGCCTCAGCAAGCACAGGGCAACTGGCTGCAGGCTGGAAGGAGGGCTCTCCAAGCTTGGAGTTCCAATTCCAACCTTGGAATGCATTTTTATTTCTATACAGCCCCTCATGGCCACCAGCTTGTACCGTACTTAATTTTTGTATATCTCATTGACGTGTATAGCAGTTTTCAAGAAGTGAGGACTCGATGTTCTCCCTGAGCTTTCATCCTGAAATTCAACACAGCAGACCAAAATAGAGACAAAGGTGAGTTAGGGAAGAATTCTATCTCATACTCCTGTTTTCAGCAGAAGTGGGAATTTTCAGGAGCAGTATTTCTTTTTTAGGTCTCCTTTGGAGGAAGGAAAGCTGAAAAGGCTTGGTGGTGTATTTGTTCTATTTACCATTAAATTCCTGGCATCAGTTTAACCTTTGGAATGGCACTTCAACAATTTGAAACGAGGAAAAGACAGGGAAACCCAGGGAAAAGGCTCACTTTAACAAGATGGTCCAAATAATAGGTGAGTCTGGAGAAACAAGTTAAGTGAATTCAGGAAGATGCCCAGAGAGATAGTTTGGTGGGCATTCCCAGGTATAATAGGAAGTGGGTGGAATTATTTGAAGGAACCAAAGACCATGTGTGCCTGAATATTGGTGCGCTGGCTGAAGAGGGCTGAAATCACAAGTACATTCAACTGTGCTCAGAAATGAATTGGAAACCTGTATGAATGTAAAAGAGCTAGCAAAAATATGCAATCCTTTTAATAGCAAATGCTATGTCTAGAAATAAACAATTTGGCTTATTACCACACTATCCTCAGATGTCCTCCAGAAATATCTAAGCCACTCCAAGGCTTTTATCACATTATCCCATAGTTTCTACAGAGTATTTTCCAAATCTTACGATCAGTTCTCACAACATGATTAAATGAGATGATTAAAATGAGACAGTAGTAGTGAAAACTGCTGTAATTCCTAGTGAAACTTGAGGAGCTACCTTACCTCTCACCTGTAGCTTCTTCAGGTATGATGATGGTTGATATTAATAATTTTCTTCTGCGTTAGTCTCAGAGGATTAATGGGAGCACCTAATGCTTCCTCTGAAATGTAATTTATCCAGTCAATGCCTTGGGGCCTCTTTAGAAGCAAGCCATACCTCAGTACAATTCCACACCTCTCTCTCCCTGCACATAGGTGTGAATTTTGCTTTCAGCTGGGCCAAAGTCCAACTGATACTTCTGCTGCAATATTTACAGTTCAAGAATAGCAGCAGACCAGCAAATCAGCAGAAGCTGGCAATTCTCTGCTTCTAAGAAGGTGCCTGCATTGTATTGCCTAAGAGGGAGGAAGAACAAAACTCAGTTCGGAGTTTCAGAAGGAAATATTCCCCTTCCCTCAAGGAGTAGGTTTTTTTTCCCTATTTGACTCAGAATAGAGTCAATATTGTGGATGACTTATCATAGTTCCTCGTTCCTTATCATCTTTTGTGCAATGGCTTACTTTAGATGACAATGTATTTATTGTACTGGCACTGCAGTTACAAAACATGTATCCAATGATGGTATTGGCATCCAATATGGAAACATCTACATGAAACCACTGGAAGAGGTCATTAGGAGGTGTGGGCTGCGGAATCATCAGTACGCTGATGATACCCAGCTCTACCTCTCTTTTTCCACCAATCCAGCACTTTCCTTCAGCTTCGGTTGATCCATCAGCTGCGTCCCTACCTGGAGAATGATTACCTGGCAACAGTGACACATGCATTGGTTACTTCCTGATTGGACTTCTGTAACACGCTGTACGTGGGGCTGCCCTTGAGGACAGTCTGGATACTTCAGATGGTGCAAAATAGAGCAGCCAGGTTGCTGATGGGGACTGGGCGTTATTCTCATATAACCCCAGTCCTCCACCAGCTTCACTGGCTCCCCATTGAAGTCCGGGCTCAATTCAAGGTGCTGGTTATCACCTACAAAGCCCTTAATGGCTTGGGACCTGGATATCTAAAGGAACGCCTGCTTCCTTATTTGCTCTCCCGCCCCTTGAGATCGGCGACAGAGGCCCTCCTCCGGGAACCTCCGTGAAAGATATTAGGAGGGTGAGTACCCAGAGGAGGGCTTTCTCTGCAGTGGCGCCCAGCCTATGGAATGCGCTCCCCAGAGAGGTCTGTCTGGCGCCGTCGTTACTTGTTTTTCGGTGCCAGGCCAAGACCTTTTTATTTAAATGATATTTTAATAATTATTAATATTATTTATTGGTTTTAAATTTTTAGCCAGGATGAATCCAGATTTTATATGTACTTATCTGATTGTTTTATTTATGATGTTGGAAGCTGTCCTGAGGCTTATGCGAATGGGACGGCATACAAAAATTCCAAATAAATAAATAAATAAAGGAATGTATGTGAAAAATCCCTCATGTAAGGCTCTTAAAAGAGCTTTCATGGCTGTTTGGTTACTTGCTGTAGTGGACAGTTTGGGCTTCGCAGTGAATTAGGTTCTAGAGATGGTGGAAGGAAGAGCTCAGCCACTGGAAGAATTTTAGAGAATTCTTAAGTTGAAATTTAAAGGATTTGCACTCCGAGAGCCTTCTCAAACATTGGAAAGACAACTTCTAAACCAAGAAATTATGGCAAAAGGAAAACCAAGTGGTTCTCCAGATGTTCACAGAATCATAGAATAGTAGAGTTTGAAGGGGCCATGAAGCCCATCGAGTCCAACACCCTGCTGTTGCAGGACACCAAGTTACACCATCCCACTCAGATGGCTGTCTAGTTTCTTTTTGAATGTCTCTAGTGTGGGAGGACCCACGACCTCTCTAGGCAGTTGGTTCCACTGGCATATTGATATGACAGTGAGGAAGGTCTTCCTGATGTCCAGCCTGAATCTGGGTTGTTGCAACTTGAATTGATTATTCCATGTCCTACACTCTGGCACCAGCAAGAAGAGATCTTCCTCTTTGTGACAGCCTTTGAGGTACTTATAGAGGGATATGTTGTATAACTATAATACCCACTGGCCTTAGTCAGTATAGCAACTGGGTAAGAATGATGGGAGGTGCAGTGCAGCAACATCTGAAGGGCCGCACACTCCCCATATCTGGAATGTACCATCTAAATGAAAGGGTTTTAAAAATAAGTCAGAATGAATTAGAACAAGGGTCTGTGGTACAAGTGACTGCAGGTGGCGCAGTGGTTTAAACCGCTGTGCTGTTGGGCTGGTTGATCGAAAGGTTGCCGGTTCGAATCTGCACAATGGAGTGAGTTCCCATTGCTCCGTCCCAGCTCCTGCCAACCTTGCAGTTTGAAAGCATGCAAATGCAAGTAGATAAAAAGGTACCACTTCGGTGGGCAGGTACTAGCATTCCGTGCACTTCGGTGTTTAGTCATGTCAGCCACATGAGCACGAAGACTGTCTGCGGACAAACGCTGGCTCCCTCAGCTAGGAAATGGAGATGAGCACTGCCCCCTAGAGTCAGGCATGACTGGACTTAATGTCAAGAGGAAACCTTTACCTTTACCGTGGTACAACCTCCTCTAGGAAGCAGTGACTCCTAAATAAGGCTTGTCCATCACCTGCCCTTTCATGTGTGTCACTCCTTTAGATTATAAGCCCAAGGGCAGGTACCATCTTGTTTTTATTATTCATACTAATGCTGTTTCAGCAGCCTTTCAACTGATGAGCAGCACACAAATGTTTTAAATGAATAACACTGCCATACAAGGACATAAAATGACATGGTTGTTATGAAAGGAGAAAGCCGACGATTTATTTCAACAAAAAATGCAGCTAAGGAGAAGTAAATGGGAACAAAGTTGAACTTGGGAGAGGTGTCTACTCATTTGTGAAAGGAGAGGTGTGGCAGTAGAGATAAAGCACGTTTGAAAGGAATGAACACACAGGATGAGCAGAGGTGTTTACTGCTGCTTGCTTTCCTGGTTGGGTAAAAGGCAGTTCTGGCAACACCAAATGCGGCCCAGATCATGTGTGTGTATCTGTGCATAGAGATATGAAAGCACCAGAAGAAACCGTCTATTGTGGTAGGAGTGGGTGTGGATTTCAATGAACTACAAGAGAACATGTAGATGGAGTCACTGGGGTGGTAGATGTGAGCTTGGGTGGACTCTGAGGGATGGTGGAGGAGGAATGCTGTCCATGGGGTCGTGATGGGTCAGACATGACTTTGTGACTAAACAACAACAACAGGAAAACATAATGGGAATGTCATTGCTTGCATCTTTCTAAAATTATCTTAAAGAGTCACACCATTCATTTGACTGAGATTTGGAGGCATGATCATAGAAATAGGGGACACGCTTTTGGAAAGGCACTGCAGGACAAGGAATCAAATGTGGCATGAATTGGGACTGGCTCCATGAACTTTGTACATCATGTTCTGGTATCACTGATGTGGCAATGATAGGCCCGACTGGATCTGGACAGTGGCTGTTAAGCCCTTTGGGGTGGATGATCAGGAAACAGGCACTCAAATGATAGCTACCTCAAGGGTGCAATCCGACGGCTTCTTGGCATTGTCTCTTTGTTATTCTTCATTCATACTGGTTATTCAGAGTCTCAGCTCCACGAGCTTGTGACCTCAGCACAGGGACCCACAAAGCCATGCCCCTGCCACATCCCCTTGGAGCTGGGGTGGAAAGAACCATGATGGATGCCTCTCCCAAAGGCAAAAAAAGGCAGCTTGGAGAGGAGAAAAGGTGTGCTGTAGGGTGGAGTGTGGGATGTACACCATTTTCTGTCGACCTCCCAGCCTCCTTCCCTCCCCCTCTCTGATGCTAGATGGCCGAACAAGGCTGTCAAGATGAAAAAAAATGACGGGTGTGAACCATGGCAGAGACAGAGTCTGCCATTGCACCTCATTTGGGGCAAAGGATGCATGTGAGCATCTGAGTTGAGACAGATGCTTCCATATAGCTTGAAGTGCCTGAGCCTGCCTGATCTTGGAAGCTAAGCTGGGTCAGCCCTGGTTAGAATCTGGATGGGAGACTTGAGTAGGCTGTTGGACTTGATGGCTTTCCAGGCCCCTTCCAACTATGTGATTATGTGCATTGGTGGTAAGGTGTGGGAAAGGACTGCCTAAGATAGATTTCTTTCTGTAATACATCCTAGAACACAGCTGGACTCCTCTCTTGAGTGCAATAGAAGCCGACAGGTAAGAGATAACCACGTACAAGGTTTTTATCCAAATCTGTGTTGTTACTCTTTATAATTTGCTATCTATTTATGTCACTTCTCTTCCCTATGCAGCTGCTTGTAGTTGCGTATGCCTTATCTTTACATGAAGAAGAAGAAGAAATAAAATCCACAAACCTCTGTCCGCTTTGTAAATATTGGAATATCCTTTCCAGCTGAACATTATTTGACTTTTGTTCCCCACCCCAAAGCCTGCAATGATCCACCTCCTCAGCTTCTTGTGGGAACAAAGGCCTGGCAAAACTCAAGTTATAGGGAGACTTTAGCCTTGCTCCATTCAGGATAGGTGGATGCTGGGTAAAGGAATACACTGAAAAGAATCAGGAAGAGGGAAGAATTCAGAAATATATAAAGGAATGGGGAAGTTTTGCCAGCTCAGACTGCCGTAGTGTAAAAATAGGTCTTATTTAATCATAAGCATGTGAAATTCTGGAGGGCTACATTCACAATTTTGATATAGCTCTATTTAGCAGCAAAGCAGTTAATATGCAATGATTGAAATATAGCCGGAATGGAAGCATCAGATGTGAAATGCATAAGAATAACATACTGTGTTACACATAAAACATAAATCTCCTTCATTCTGTTTAATTGTAACATTGACTGGGTTTGCACATCATGCTAAGCCCTGGGGGGTTGTTTGCACCTGTGCACATGGTGGCCTGCATCATACCTAAAACGGGAAGAGTTTTCGCATTGAAGGTTGTTTTGCATGACCTTGCTACCTTGTAGCAGGGTGATTTGGGGGGGGGGTTGTTCACAGTGTCCTTAATGTGACATCCAAGCCCAGCTGATGATTATTTCCACTGGATGGCAGGAATGGCCGGAGAGCCAGTTGGCAAGAATGGAACCCGTCCCCTGCCCCACCACTCCTTGCAATTGTGCAAGCGTTCCTGCCTTTCTTCTCCATCCGTTCTCAGCATCATGATGGATTTTAAACATTTTTTTTGCAGGAAAATTGCAGAAAGAACATTGAAAAATGTTCTGGCTGTGTCTTGATGTGCAAGTTTCATGAAAATTGTGCATTTCCCCCCTCCATCCTACTGGACCACTGTGAAATTTGCACAATCTCTCCCTCTGTGGAACTGTTCTCCCTTTGTTGTACTGCTCTGCTATTACTGTTGCACAGTTTTGCAATTCTGTTCAATGCCCTGCAGCCATTGCATGCAACAGACTGCTAGCAAGGGAAGGAAGCATCAAACAGAAGGAGAGGTTTAGATGCAGGTGGCAGCTACAGGAGAGAAGGAGCTTTACAGGCAGATGCTCCTACTTCATGGTAACTTCATGGGGTTTTTAAATGGTGTTTGCTAGCAAGAAAACAACCAAGTAGAGGATGTGGAGGATAAGGACATGCTTGGCTAAATAGCACACAAGTGCTCAAACGGTCTTGAGCAATACCCCCTTTCCCAGGTGGCAACATCTTTTCATGTTCATAAGCTTCAGCAAATCACTTTCTTTTGGTGTGTGGTTGTAGATGCTTCCTTAGGATCATTTATTTATTGGTTTCTTTTTGTGATCCAATGTGGGAATGGAGAGGATTTTCCTTCATGGGTTGGCAATCCCAGTGGACCGGTTGCTGAAAGGGTGGTGATGCAGGGAACAAGAAAGCCAAGATTTCTGCCACAAAGTTTCCTGGGATATGTGCCAGCAATGAGGACTAGAGGACTGAAAGGGCCTCAGGGAAACAAGCCATTGGAAGCTGCGGAGTGAGCCATGGTCTGCCCAGAGTAAGAGATAACCCACTCACTCATCCACCATGCCTTTCTCTCTGGGAAGCTTAGAGGGATGTGCAAACTCAGTCACTTCAGCAGAGGTGGGCAAATCTCAGTCCACAAGGCCCTCTCTGAAGACCTTCTCGGAGGACCCCTTGTCTTTTCTCAGCCCTGCTGACAACATAACCATGCATTCAGATGACATGTTGAAGTTCCCAGATAAGGTATTACTGAAAGACAATGAAAGATAAGATCACCTAGAAAGACAGTCCAACTGGCCAGTTTTGCCAGTTCTTAATAATTCTGTGGTTTCAGTTTTTAAAATAGATTTTAAATAATTCTATGCAAATGTTAAGGGAGGGGAGAGTGAGTGAGTGAGTGAGTGAGTGAGAGAGAGAGAGAGAGAGAGAGGTAGAATTACCATACAATGAATAAAAGCAGCAAAGGAGTGAACCCACTCAGCACCCTGCATCTTGGATGTAGTTTGCTGGCAGACTGAAGGCCACGATTTCAATGGAGCACTGCTGCAGAAGACAGCCAGAACAGTGTGACCATGAAGGTGCTGGGCCATCTGCCATTCTGCCTTCCACTATTGGCAGCCAATGTCTCATCAATCCATTTGGCATAGAAAGTTGTGGAAGCATAGACGCCGGGATAGCTGGCTCGGGCACACCCATGTCCCCAGCTCTGAACGCCAGCCTGGATCCAGAATTCATGCAGCTTGCACACGAGGGGCCCTCCTGAGTCGCCCTGTGGAGAAAAATGTTGGGAGACAAGGTGCGTCTTGGGCAAGCCCTCCGCCATCTATTCGGGATGCTGAAGAGAGGAGGGAGGTGGCAAAGGGAAGCCATCTTCTCCCAGTCACACATGCGAGAGATGGTTTTAGGCCACCCGGCCGTCTCTCAGCCTCCCCCTGCTCCAGGTTCTAATGAACTACCATGCAAGGATGTGATGCAAAGGATGCTGGAAAAGTTGTTCAATTAGTATTTCTTTAAAAAAAACAAGTCTTCATAGAAATTCATAAAAGACAGCATGAATTTCTGTGTTTGAGTGATGGGGCCATGCCAATGCCTTGCCAGCACCTGTTCCAACTTCATTCAAAGTTGCCAGGATTGCTGAAAACTGGTCAATGGCTGCTTCATTTTTGAAAAATAGAACGATGAGGCTGCCCGTGACCTTCCAAACTTGGGGGATTATTCATTTATTAAATTATATCCTACCCTTTCCCTTTTTTAAAGAACCCAATGTAGCTTACATCATTCTCCTGGTGCACTCATGTCCCCACAACAACACTGTGAAGTAGGTTTTGCTGAGAGTCTGTAACTGGCCCCAAGTCACCGTGTGGTCTCCATGGCTGAAGGGGGACCAGAACGCAGGTCTCCTGAGTCCCAGTCCTGCTCTCTTGACCACTATACCGCACTGGATTATGGGGATCTCTGCTGGAGGAGTGCAGAGATGAAGACTGGCTGTGTGCTCTCCCTTCCATGCAAACTTTTTAGCTAGCTGCTTGAGGCTGATTGTGGCCTTATAGAACACACAGGGGAAGCTGGGGCATCACCAGGTCCTGCTGGTAGGGCTTGCCTGCTCCCCTACTTGCCTGCAAGCTCCGAGGTTGCTCTTGCAGCTTTGGAGCCAACCCAGTGCACCTCTTTCTGCCCTGGCTGTGAGGGTGGGCACAGTAAGGGCACTCTGAGCTTGCGGTTCCAGATCTGATCTCAGATGTAGCTTCTAAGGTCAGAGACAGGACTCCAAAGTAGCAGTGAATTTCTAGACCATTGACTCTTAAGAATAAAATAGGATTTTCAGATGGAAAAGAAGACAGTCTCTTTAGGAGATATACAAGATAAACCTGCTGAAATTCAGCAGAATCCTTCAAGGTGCAGGAGAGTCTGTCCTTTTTTTGCACCTGGATCCTCTAGAATGACAAGACACCAGAACTTCTCCCACCTACCACTGAAGGCAAAGGATGAATGAAAAGCAATTTTGGAGTGTCCTACCTTACATGAATCCTTTTTACCTTCCACATAACCAGCACAGATCATATCATGCTTGATAGGATCCTTGCCCATTGAGTCATTTCCACCAGTGTTATACAGAATGTTGCAAAATGATTGATTTATGAGTGGCACTTTCAGTTCCTGGAGGGTTAGTGGCTCAGGCAGATCAACTGTGGAGAGAAAGATGGAATGAAATGACAGAATGCAGAGTCAGGAGAATTTGAGTGTGCACAGCATGCATGGGGATACCTAGTTTTAGCGGAGAACACACTGTGGAGGTTTGCTCACTATATATCATACATTTGTGCAATGAATCCAGAATCTGCACAAGCCGGGTTTGCACTGAAGCTGATTTGCCAACTGTTTGGTCAAAACTTCCGTCCCTTCTCCATGGAGAACAACTATGCACAGTTCCAGCTGCCTCTGTCTGTTCCAGCTTGTTTCAATCAAACAGCTATCTTCCTGTGCTGATGTCAATAAAAGCTTTCGTCCTTGGCTGAATAGTGTGGATTTTTTATCTCTTCCATCTGGTGGTCCATTTTCATTATCTAACAAAATGCACCCTGGGTATTTCTTTGTACATCACATATTTAAGGGTTGTGACTGCAGGTGCAAACCATTCCAAAAGCTGAGTTCTCGCAAAGACTGGCTCTCAGATAAAACCTTATGGATGCCAGCACACTGCTCAGAAAATCCACTGTTTGCCTAGTAGTGGTAAACCCCCGTGAAGATCTCTATCACAACTCCTTAATTTCCTACGCTGATTGTCTTTCCTCTTTCAGATTCATCACTGAAAGTTCTCATCCTTACCTTTACAGTCTGCAATAGCTTTGCTTCTTCTCTCATCCCCTGATCTACCTTTGTCCATGACTTTTGCCCCTCCAGCCATCAGATTGTTTCTACCTTACCAGACATCTCCCTTGCTGCCCATATTGCAGCTGGAAAACCATACCTGAGCTTCATCTCAACACCTTCACAAAGTAACTTCCCTCTTTTCCACATCCCTCCTAAAAATCCACCTTTTTGATGAAGTCCTTGGAAGTCACTCATGATGAGAGCCATCTGGGATGACATCCTGTAGCGAGTACTGCCATATGCTTCATTTACCATGGCATACCAGAACTTTGGAGTGGGTAAAGCTAATTTCCAACACTGCTATCCAAGTTGGCATTGTTGTGGGTACCTGCTGGGCCCATACTCTGACAGGGGACTAGCGCCAATCTTTAGAGCCTCCTCCATCTGTGATTATCTTGCTTTAGCTGGTTCAGCCTCTTCACCTCTCTCTCTAAGTAAGTGAACGGTGAAAGCAGCAAGGAAAAGGAGCGCAAACCTCCACGCACAGTGTCCTTTCTCTGGAAGGGGTTACTGATTTGGCCCATGTGGGCAAGGCAGGTGAATGGCCAGTGGCTACAGGGTTAGAAGGTGGGCAGACAAGGCTCCTGAGATAATTTTGACCATTGCCCCCAGAGTAAAAGCCTGCAACTTTCATTGTTCACTTGGGCTTCAGGAAGGGCTCTGAAATTTATTTCTGAGCCTGGTTTGGGAGGCTTTTGCCAGCATTGCAACACAATGGTTCCAAACCAACTGGGGGAACTTTGAAACCATGCAGCTGGGCTGCAGACCACTCATCACAGGGAAACTAACACCTGCTCCTCTCCCAACTGACTGAATCTGACTATAAAATTGGATTTACTCTGAGTTATTCCTGGCATTATCCTTCTCTCTCTTATGCTTCTTTGGTGTCTACTTGACAACACTGAGACTGCAACATCCTTGGGGAAGAGAGTCCCTCTTCCTGTAAAGCATCAAGCATCATGGATATTGATGGCATGAAAGTCAGCACGCCATATAGAAAGTCCCCACCTTTTTCTTGAATAGCTCCCCATCCAGTGATCGAGCAGTTTGCATCCTGAGGGAATTTTACAGAGGAATCTGGTAGGCAGACAGGGCGGACGTAGTCAGTGAAAATGAGAGGGGATGGCAGTTTAACTAAAGCAATGTCCCCAGTGAGGTCTTCCTCCTGTGTGTAATTAGGATGGAGTATAATCTTTGACACGTTGAACAACTTGGTGTGTGTTGCCCAGTCCAAGAACTTATGTCCACCCACCACCACTTGGTATATCTCAGCTGACTGGTTCCTGTGAATAAAGGAGAATGAAAAAGGAGCTTGCAAAGAGGGTGAGGCTTTGGACCCCCTTGCCTTGATTGCCGAATTACATGAGGTGTTGGTGCTCTGTGACGGGACATCCATCCCTTGGGCAGAGCGAGCTGTTGTGGCCATAATACTAGAGCCCGAGTAGGGAAATACACTACTGCTATCAAAAACACGGATGTCTTTTCTTGCACATCATACATTGTGTTATTTTCTAAACCACACAGTAGTGAGGAAGTTAATTCAAATGTAATATCCTTTCTACTACTTCAGTGGGTGAGGAACTTTGACAACATGGAACAAATTTTGTTTTGTATTCTGAGATTTCTAAAAGAATGTTCCATTTGAGGGGGCAAATTATTATTATTATTATTATTATTATTATTATTATTATNCTTTCCTCCAGCTTCGGCTGATTCATCAGCTGCGCCCCTACCTGGAGTACGACTGCCTTGCAACAGTGACTCATGCACCGGTGACTTCCCGTCTTGACTTCTGTAACGCACTCTACGTGGGTCTACCCATGAAGACGGTCCGGATACTTCAATTGGTTCAAAATAGAGCTGCCAGTCTGCTGATGGGGACTGGACGTTATGTTCACATGACTCCAGTTCTCCGTCAGCTTCACTGGCTCCCCATTGAAGTCCGGGCAGAATTCAAGGTGTTGGTAATGACCTATAAAGCCCTAAACGGCTTGGGTCCTGGTTACCTGAAGGAGCGCTTACATCCATATTTGCCCAGTGCCCCCTGAGATCGGCGGGAGAGGCCCTTCTCTGGGAGCCCTCCGTGAGAGAAATTAGGAGGGTGGCTACTCGGAGAAGGGCTTTCTCAGCGATGGTGCCTAAGTTATGGAATGCGCTCCACAGAGAGGTCCGCCTGGCGCCGTCGTTATTTGTTTTTCGGCACCAGGCTAAGGCCTTTTTATTTAAGCAACATTTTACATGCTAAATACAATTGAATTTATCTGGCCAGGGCGGCTTATTTTATAATGTGTGTTTTAATTAAGATTATTTTATATGGATATTTTAACTTATTGTTTTATCTATGTTGTAAGCCGCCCCGAGGCTTCGGCGAATGGGGCGGCATAAAAATGTTTTAATAAATAATAAATAAATAAAAAGACCTGCACGGCCACCATGTGCTTGCCCCTCGTGCTCAGGTAGGTGGGCACGAAGGAGACCAAGACACTGCAGAAGACCAGCATGCCGAAAGTGATCAGCTTGGCCTCATTGAAGGCCCCGGCCAGCTTCCTGGCCAGGAAGGCCACTGTGAAGCAGCCAGCAGCCAGGAAGCCCATGTAGCCAAGGACAGCAAAGAACATGGCCACAGAGCCTTTGTTGTACTGCAGGATGATGTGTCCAGCCTGGGAGTGCATATCAGAATACGGATATGGCGGAGAGGTTCCCAGCCAGATGGTGCAGATGACAATTGGGACAATGGAACAGAAGATGACAATGGAGGTGGCCAAATTCTTGCCCAACCAGTTGCTTGCCCTGTTCCCTGGCTTCGTGGCCAGGAAGTCCAGCACCACAGTGACTGTTTTGGCTAGCAGGGAAGAGATGGCCACT
>NW_025336127.1:0-18598 GCF_004798865.1 Varanus komodoensis
GCACGCCCTCCTTGATAGATTTCCTTCCATCTCACCTCTCAGAATCCAAATCCTCCCAAGTAAACATCAGATCTTTTAATGACATCCCAGTAAACAGCATTACCATAGAAAAAGCCATCCGGTTCCTCCCCGCAGGGCCAGTGGTGGCAGGTGGATTTCGGTGGGGTGGGGGCGATGGGGATCTGGCCAGCACAAGCCCCGAGGCCTTCCTTGCCTGCTTTCCTCTTCACTGTGAATTTAGGAATTACATATCAAAGTCCAAATTTTGATCGGAAGCTCAGCCCTATAGAGAAGGTTTTCCATAAAAACAAAATGGCCTGCCCGCTGGTGGGGAAAACCTTCCTGTGTCCTCATTCCCCGCATCCCAATCCGTGACAGAAGAGGGGCCACAGCTTGCAGACTGCAGCCCACGATAGTCTCCGCTGGTCTGGCAGCTGTGAGCGGCCCCCCCGAGTGCCCCCGCAGCGTGTCGGAGGGGCTGCCCACGGCTGCCCGTTTTCCTCTTAATCGCAGTTTTTAAAAGTTCAGCAGCTCTGGGTCCTCCCTCCAACGTACTGCTGCTTGTAGCTGCCAAAACGGGGATCTCAGGGCGGGCCAGGCAGCCGGGCAGGTGACCTCTGGGCAGAGGCTCAGGAAGCCCGAGGCAGCTCCTGGCAGGGTTGGGGGACGGGCCCTCGCTGCCCCCCACCCCAAGTCCGCCTTTCCCTGCCCTTAATGAATCTCAGGCAGGGCTTCCTCCCGTCTGGTGGGAAAATGCAGGACAAGGTGAATGGGGGAAATCTCATTCCTCCCCCTGCCAATAATTTATCCTATATCCTGTCCCTACAACCCCATGAAGACCTACAACACCTTTCAGGACTCGCACCAAAAAGGATGCCCTTTTCGTCATAGGGGAAAGATACACCCAGCTGAATGCAGACTTCCAGAGAACAGCTAGGAGAAAGTAGATCTTAATGAGCACGGCAAAGAAATAGAGGAAAACAATAGGATGCGAAGGACCAGAGATCTGCTCCAGAAAACTGGCACTATCAAGGGAACGTCGCATGCAAAGATGGGCATGAGGAAAGGCGTGGTTGCCTCAGTGACCTCAGTGCAAAGTGAAGGAGATTCAGGCCGCCTCCTGTGTCTGTTAGCGGGGTGGAAGCGCCTTCAGGCACCCGCATTCCCTCTGCACTCGTGTGGGTGGATCGGGCTGCAGGACTCTCCAACCGCAGTCCGCTCTTTGCTACAAGGGAGGCAGGGAATTCCCAGGAAGTGCAGCCCCCAGGCACTCTCACCACTAGGCAATACTGCTGATGGACGGAGGCTGCGGCTCATTCTGTGCAAGGGCAATTGAGGGAACGCAGGCCAGGAAGAAGCCGGGCAGGGGCAGGAAGTGAGATTTCAGCCTGTCAAAGCTGCACCCTCCCAGTCTGATGCCTGGCACAGAGACCCCGCCTTCCTCTCTCCCCCACCCCCAGTCCCCACTAAACTGCCCCCACGATGGGCCCGCGGTGCGAGGCTGGGCCAGCTCCCTGCCCAAGCAGTGCCCTCCGCTCGCTCGCTTGCACTCTGGGGACGTGCTGCCCGGCTCCAGGTGTGCGCACCTGCCCCCTGCCCATACCCACAGGGATGGAGGGAGGAGAGCAGGGCAGCTCAGGCTGCAGGCCGGGAGACAGGCGGGCTGCTGGGCCCGTGTTGCAGACCCCCGAGCAGAGCTCTGCTCGGTCCGAGCGTAGAGGATTTGGGGGTTCCCAGAGATGTTGGGGCCTCCTGGGAGAGTTTGTGGATCTCTCTTCTTGAGGTGAGGGCTCAGCCCCCCAGGAGAAAGTCCCTTGGCAGCGCCTCTCGGGAGCAGGGGATGCTGCAGCAGGAGAAGACGCCTTTTGGAGAAGAAGCAGCTTCGTTTGTGTCCGTGTTTAACTCTCTCCGTGAGAGGAGCTCCGTGTAAACCCGGAGCAAGTGGAGGCCCATCCTTGCATGCCTTGATGCCGCAGTTCTGCCCTTGACCTGCAGAGCGCAGCTGCCCAAGGTTTTCTTGGCCCTGAGGGGACGTGGGAACCCTCCTTCCTGGCCGCTCTCCCCCTTCCAGGCTGGCCTGGGCAAAGGCTTTCAGAGTAAGAGGCCCCATTGCGCTTCAGCCAGCCAGGCAGGCCAGCCAAACAGCAGCGAGAACGAGGGTCACGTACGTCCTTCAAGGGAGGAGCAAGCAAGGTTGGCATCCTGGCGTTAGGGAAAGGCCACCAAGCTGATTCCAAACAAAATTTCCTCTTTTCCTTCCAGACTGATCAGAGCAAACCTAATCAGGGTGGGTCCTCCTCACTGAGGTCTGGTCACTTGGAGCCTTTGATTAACCTCCGATTAATGGCAGTCTCCCCCCACCACTACCATGCACTCTAATATTTCCCAGGGAACTTGAACCTGGCGACTTCCTGGCTTATTGGGGGAATGTTGGCCTTGGGGTTTCAGCCTGGTTCCCCCCCCCCCCCCCCCCTCATCTGGCTCAATCTGATTGGAGGCTTTGATAGGAGTAGAGGGCCCAATCCCCACCCCTTCCTTCCAGGGTTGCCTCATTCCGGCTTTCAGCCCCGTATGTGCAGAAAGGTGGTGATGCTGGACTACCTCGGAGGGGTGTTGTGAGGAGAAACATGATGGAGACCACGCAGTGCTCAACCATTAAACCTGCAGCTTCCGCATCACTGCAGGAGTCCCTGGTGCCACATCCGGGGCTCTTCCATCATTGCGGGCTGAGAGCGGCCCCAGTCGCTCAGGAGCCTTTCAGGTCGCTGGATACATTTTTGTTTTTTTCCCCAAAGTGCGTTTTCGTAAATATTTGCAAATCTGTAAAAAACATTTTAATTGTCAGCCCCGCACAACTGCAGGCGGCACTGGAGAGCCCGGCATGGCCTCTGGGCAGAGGCGAAGTCCAGTGGGCGCCCCCAGCTCTGGTGCACCCCAAGGGTGAGAGGAGCAGATCCCCCCCATTATCCCTGTGAAGCCTCTGAAACCTGCCAAAATGAGCTGCCAGATGCGTCAGGCCTGGAGCCCTGCTGCTTGTCAAATTTCCCATGTCTCCGTGGTGTCCCCTCATTTTGCCGGACTTCTTGGGTGCTCCCCCTTCTTGGGGATTCTCGGGGTGGTCCAGAGTTGCTGTCACTGGGAGCAGTTGGCATCCTTCCTTGGGGAACCCCACCAACTCTGCATGTTTCCAGACAGGATGGATTCATTTAAATATATGCTTATTGTGAGTTTCCTTCAGTAGCAAAGATATAATATTTAAGATCTGCATAAGGGTAGTTCTTTTTGAAGATTGTTAAGCATGTGGGGGGGGGGTTCCAGATATTTTGAGGTCAAGATTAGTTTGGAAGGATTTTTTTTTTTAAATTTAAAAGCCCTCAGATTAAAAAAATATATCAGGGAGGTGTGTGCGCAAAACTTAACATTAAGCTTTCTTCAGCCAGCTCAGTGTCCTTCATTGTGTTTTCCCATCGGCCCCTGATCCCGAAAAAGAAGCAAGCTTCCTGCTTTCTGAGGCCCCAAACAGTTTCTCGGTTTTGAATAAACTGGCCCAAAAGAATGAACATTGATTGAATGAATATTGAATGTCGAATATATGACTATTGAATGAATATTGGTGGGAAGCACTACAGCTGATAAAAACTGGATTTTCGCTTATGTCTCAGAATCCAAGTCCATGAGTGACTCCCATCTGTTGGTTGGTGTAACTTTAAAGCTTCATCGTCGAACATGCATTCCTGGAATGCCTTGTCCTTAGCACAGAAATGTGTAATTTCAGCCATGTGAAGGTTGCAGCCCTGCAGCTGAGGCCTGACCCCGCGGCTCAGTTCAGCGAACACCGGCCAGAAAATGGGGGAGCCTGTTCCCTCCCCGTTCAGGCCTGCAAGTTTGCTCTTGCCGTCGCGTGGCTCTTTTCAACGACCTCGTCCGGTTCCTTCTGGATTTCAGCCACAGCAGCAGGGAAAGTGGCGTCTCGTTTCCCCACACTTTGTCCAAGGCTGCGGAAACAGCCCGATATCCAGAGTTGGTCTGGGACAGTGCCATCTTTTTCGCAGCCCATCATGGGATTAGGCCAGGTCTCATCCAGCACCCGGAAGAGCCCAGAACTGAGCGCTGAGAGACCGCTGGCCCGGTGCCTCCTGGGTGCTTCAGAGCAGCTGTTTTGGGAGAATCCTGCCGTTCCCCAACGTTAGCCTGTGTTTCTGGAGCCCTGAGATCTCTGGCTGAAAGGCGCATCGAAGGGGCACCAGCTTGGCACCCCCTTCGCGTCCTCCCAGATTCCTTCTCCTCTGGATGACATTCACTGCATTATCCACGAGAAACCGATGTACGAGACACGTGAAAGCGTTCCTTTCGGTTTCACTGGCCACCAGCGCTGCGGCCTCCGCAACACATCCGGGATCAGAGCAGTGTGCCGCTGTACCCCGGTTGCTGGGAAACATGGGCTGGAGAATGCTGTGCAGCTTGTGTCCTGGTTGGCTCTTCCCCACTGGCAGCTGGTTGGCCATTGTGTGAGCAGAAGGCTGGACGGGGTGGCCCCTTGGCCTCATCCTGCACGGCCCTCCCTGTGCTCTGATCGCTTCTCCAGCCACCTCTCAGGAGTCTCCCGCCGCGTGTGCATTGCTGGGTGCATCTGCTGTTTCTCCACGGAGGCTGCCCTGCTGCGGTTGTCATGCCAGCGCCTACAAGGGAACGCAGCAGACTTTGCTCCAGCCATCGGGAGGCAGGCCAGCCATTCCCCCCTCTCCCCCGAGACGTTGTGCAGGCTCTTTCTCTCCCCAAAAGTGTATCCAGCAAAGGTTCCTGGAAGACCTGCTGCTGGTCACTTCGACTGAGCCAGGAGTGTCCTCAGCCGTTAGAGAACAAGAGTCGGAACTGAGGACGAACTGAGCACTTTCTTTATAGTTACTTCTGCTGGCTCTCACCACAAGCTTATCTGTGGAGGTTTCTGGAGAGTGAAGCGCTTTCCCCATTTTTCTCTGCATGAGGTTTACTAAGTGTATGTGACACACGCACGTTCTTAGTGGAAGAAGGTCCCAGGCCCTGTCACTAGCCGATACCTCCGAACCTGTGGAGGACGAGTGTGGCGTTGAAGGTGAACAGGGTGTTGGGAACGGATCCTCTGAAGCACGATAAAGCGCTGTGAGAAGTGGCGATCGCCGTGACCGCTGAGAGCACGCCGTGACACGCGGCACCAAAGGCAACGTTGATGGAGGAGGCTTGCATATTTCAGCCTTTTTAAAATCGCAGCTACATCAAAGCTCTTCTTGTGAGCAACAGTGAGAAAACTGAAGCTGTCATACTTGGGCACATAGTGAGAAGGCCGGGCTCCCCGGAGGAGACAATCAGGCTGGAGAAAATGGAACGTGGAAGACGGAAAGACAGACCAGAAACCACATGGATTGACTCGTAGTGGAGGCCACAGCCTGGAGCGTGCAAGGCTGAGCCGGGCTGTGACGGACGGGGCGTTTTGGAGGGCTTTCACTCCCTGAATTGCCAAAAGTCGGGGATGACTTGACAGCACATCACACAACCAACCATGTTAGAACTGGTAGCACCTTCAAGTCACAACGATCTTTTTACTCAGGAGAATCGGGGTCATCGATTCTCTGAGAAGCGGAAGCCAAGACTTTAAGAAGGAAGAAAGAAGAAATTGACTAATCTGAACAGGGACCTGGCTAGAATTTCCACAAACAGACTCTGTGCTGCTTCCAGCCGCCATTGCAGGTTCTCATTTCTAGCAAGGGGGAAGGAGATACTCTGCCCCCAACGGTGGAGACGCTGCTTAAAAGGGCTCAAGGCTCATTTGCCCATGTCCACCCCTTCTGGTGTCTGTCACCTAACCTTCCCTTTTTGTCCTGATCTCCTGGCTTCCTCTCCTTGCCCAGGATAACTCTGTCCCCAGGAAGCCCGTTCGGTGGGGACTTCCAGGGAGGGGCAAAGGCTCGACTTGGTCTCTGCAGAAGGAGGGTGGCCAGGGCTGCCTCTGGGAAGGATCAGCATCGCCCAAGGAGCCTCTTGAAGACAATCCCAGAGATTTCTGTAGGGTCCCCAGAAGTGCCCAGACGATGCCATGTCACTGGAAGGGAAAGCAGCTCCAGGACTGGAATGAGAGGTTCTTTCCCTGCCAAAAGGAAACTCTGCAGCCCCTTCGAAACCCATGTTGGGGAATGAGGTGAGGAAAGGAGGGGCCTGGAAAGATTACCCAGAGCAACAGGACCCCTGCAATTTGGGATGGAGCCCATGTCTCCAAAGTGCCCTAGCAGAAGTCCCTTTGACCTGTGCACAGTCATCAGAAACCCAAAGCAGGCAGACTTTGTTTATTTCATTGCTCTTAATGTGGCAGGAAATGCTCTTTATGTGATGAATTTCACTGCGTGTGTTCCTGCCCGAGAAGGTCTCAGGGCGAGCACTTTGCATCATCCCTTTCCCTGCATAAGCATCGCTCTTGGATTGCCAGGATCGCCCCAACCTTTGCCTTGCAGAGAACTTCCTGTTCTGGGGGAAGGAAAGGCGGGCAGGTCTGGGCAGCCTGTGGCGCGCCCTCTGGTGGCCAGTATCGGAATAACCGCTATTGCATTTGCAGGATGGTCCCAGGCCCTGCGGGAGCTCTCAGCCCCCTGGGGAAGAGCTAGTAAGTGCCAGCCCTCCCTCCAGGGGCTGCCTCGGCCGTGCAGCTCTTCCTGCCGGCGGGGCATTTCTCCGCTTCTGCATCTTGCGGGACCCTGCCTAGGTTCGGTTCCCCCTTGTGCCCCTGCAGATCTGCTCCGCTTGCTTCGCCCTCCCCGGCGTCCTGCCGGATTCACCCTTCTCATCGCCCATCCCCACTGTGACTGGGCCCCTGCTGCATTTATTTATTCATTTCTGTATTTAAAATTTTTCTATACCGTCCCATATTTAGCCGTCTCGGGGCGGTTTGCCTTCCCCCGTCTGGGCCTTTGGCTCAGTCGTGCCCACACTGCCTTCTGGCTCTGAGATGCTCCCTCGGTTCGTGACCTCGGCCCATTTCTTGACTGTGACTCTGTGCCTGACCCAGCGACGGGACTCGGGACAGTGCTTGGACCGTGCCCTGCTGTGGGTCCGGTCGCCTGGATCCCCACGCAAATTCCCTCGGACCCGGAGCCTCGGAAAGGATGGCGCTGCTTCCTGGAAGACGTGCTGAGCGTTTGGTGTTGGGCCAAGAGGAAATAGAAGCAGTGCTTGGGAAGCCCCCAAAGTGGCACATGACGTGATGGGTTCTGGCTGCCGCGTTTGGGGACCTTTCGGCAGGACCTGCTCCCTGGGCCCCCTTCCTCGGTGACCCTGTCTTCTTGGCGCCCGTGTCCCCAGCTGCCCTCTCTCCTCCTCCTCCTCCTCCAGCCGGGGAGCAGCCAGGCCGTGGCGTCTCCTGCTCCTTCTCTCCACCACGCGGCCCAGGCCAGAGCGAGAGGCAGGAGGAGGAGCAGGCGGCAATGGTGGGGAAGGGGGCCAGTCTGGGGCCTTGGCTGGGGCCCCGCTGGGGTGGCTCTCGGGCTGCCCAGCCAGCCCCCTGGACGCCAGCCCTGCGCATGGTGTCACAGTGGCACATCCCTCACGCGGTGCACAGCGAGCCAGTGGCTCTTGTGGCAGGCGGGTGGGAACACTGGATCAGAGGCGGGAGGTGATTCCTCCGTGCGCTGCAGCTTTTCTTCTGAGCTTATGGGATGCATCTCCTCGGGCATGGAGTCCAGCGCCATGGATAGCACCTGCAAGGCCCAAGGGAAAAGCTGCAATGGTTGAGGAACCCCCCTCCCCCCCCCCCCGGGACAGGATGCAGGATCCGAGCCGCTGGAGGGGCTGAGGCCTCGCAGGCCCTCCTCCAGGGGGGTCGGCAGCTGGTGCTGCAGGCGCGACCGGGGGCAGCATCCGCCTTTGCGCTCCTGGGGCAGCCGGTCCTCTGCCACTTCCTCAGCTGAGCCCAGTGCGACTGGCACTCAAGCAGCAGGCCGAGGGCTACAGCCTCATCTGAGAAATCTCAGGACCCACATGCATACTGAGTTCGAAGAACGAATAGCTTGTTTTAAGAACAGAACACCTGGAAGAGGTTGTCATCACGCCATTTATTTTCATGTCGCTTATGTTTGTGGGAGAGGCAGTTTAGTTCTGGTTTGGAGAGATGTGGGGGCCACCTGGCAGCGGATGGGGGCTGCTGGGCACTCGAGGGAGCCATCTTAGGTGAGGGCAGCCTGGATGCTGAATCTGCCAAGGGAGGCCATTTTGAAGTAGGGCAGAACTTCGCTCGGGTCCTGGACAATGTGGGGCCTCGCAGAATGGGGCAACTGTGGGTTTCCTCCTTCCAAGCAGCAGGCCCTTTCTCAGCCGTGCACACGTGCAGAAGGCCGCCCCCCTTTCTCCAGGATTCACTGGGGACCTGCCAGGGAGGAGACCCCTCAGTTTTGCCTTTTCGATCCCGGCCTGCAGGGAGCTCTGGGAGAAGAAAGGGGTGACCGACATTGATGCCATCCCTGGAAACTCCCCCCACATGGATCCCCCCCCCGTGCACCATTTTTGTTTTCTTTTCCTAGAGGGAGCAGAGTATGGGGCAGAGGGAGCTCTCTGTCAGGGTGCGAGATTGGCAGGATCTGACTGCGGGGGAGATGGGAGCTGCCCTCTTGCCCTTGTGGGTCGTGGGGCAGGGCCTGCGAGTGCCTGACAGGAAAATCCTGAGGGGGGGGGCACAGCGTCTCCTTCAGGGCAGGGGGTGGGGGCAGGGGGTGCGAGGTCAGGCTCCATTTTGCAGGTGCAGCAGTCAGTGGGGCAGAAGGGGGTCATTCAATGCTTCGGTGTCCCTCCAGCTCCCCTGAGGCGGAAATGTCTGCCTGAGCTCCCCCTGTGGGGCATGACACGTGGCCGTGGGGGCATGATGGAAGTCATGGGGGCAGAGTCCGCGGGGCTCTGGGGGCTTGGAGGAGGAGGAGGAGGAAGGGCCATCTGGGTCAAGGAGGGGGAGGGGAGCAAGGACAGGCCTTTGGGTGCCTCAGGATTTTCGCATCAGTCACAGCTTAAGTGCTCGGGGGGCAGCAGGAGGCATGTGGGGCGGGGGCAGCCCAGTGTCCAATGTGGGGTCTCACACCCTCACCCAGGCACGGTCTCCACCTCCCCTGTGGGGTCAATAAGTGTAATAATTTTTACATCCCGCCTGTTCCCAGAGAGTGGGACCCCGCCTGGGCTTCACTTGCGGCCCGTGGGGCTCCCTGCCTGACTCGCCTCCTCTTCCAGGGCTCCACACCTGGCAGGAGATGTACGGCTGTGAGCTGAGGAGCGATGGGAGCAAAGGAGGGTATGACCAGTATGGCTACGACGGGAAGGACTACATCAGCCTGGACAAGGAGACCCTCACCTGGACGGCGGCCGATGCCAAAGCCCAGATCACCAAGCGGAAGTGGGAGAAAGACCTTGCCTTTGCTCAGGGAATGAAGGCCTACCTGGAGAAGATCTGCATTGAGTGGCTGCAGAGATACCTGGAGTATGGCAAGGAGACCCTGCAGCAGAGGAGAGGTGTGTGGGGGTCGAATGAGAGGCATGTGGGGAGGGAGGGGGTGGGAGGGGGATGCAGGGGGCAATGGGGGGCTTCCTCCCCCCAGTTCTCCATCTTGGCTGGGGCACAAACCCCCCCCCCCCACTACAGCAGTGCCAGTCTGGGGTTGTCCCACTTCAGCCCCTGGGAGGTGGGGGGATTTCTACCCTCCCCCCAATATGGAAGCAGAAATCCCTGGAAGAGGAACAGCAGCTCCGCAGGGATCGAGGTGTGGGACTGGACTCCCTTCCCTCCCCCTTTACGCATTTTCTGACAGGAAATGTGTTGATTTTTAGAACTGAGGCGCGTTTCAGTTGGTATCCTCCCCTCCCCCTACAGTCTCAGGTGGTACAATCCCCCCCTTTTCTCCCCCCTTTTCCTCTGCTTGGCAGGTCCAGCCTGAAAGTGACCCAGAAACACACAACCCGAGCAGATTGCCCCAAGGGGGGCTGGCTGGATGGGAGCTGGGGCTGTGGGGGGGAGGCTGCACGTGGGGTCACCCCCACAAGGCACACCTCCCTGTCCCGAGAGCAGCCTTTGCCCTTCCTGCCCTGGGGAGACCCACCTCTCTTCACACGCCACCCGCCCCCTGCTGCTCCTCCGCCCCACAAGTAGATCTCCCCCTCGCCACCCTCTCTTGGGGACAGGCCCTGCCCCCTCTCCCCATGGGATTGTCTTCCCACGTGTCCCAGGACTTATGAATGTGTTCATTTACTTAAAACATTTGGATGCTGCCCAGTTGTGCCCTAGCACCTCTGGACAGCTCACAACCACAAGATAAAAGCACAATGAAAACCACAACACATTAAAAACAACAATAAAATACAGCAAAAAATAGAAAACCAAAGTCTTACGGCAATTAGTTTTTGGGGTTTTTTTAAGGAAGGTCTTTGCCTGGTGCACAAAGAAAGTAAGGAAGGCGCCAAGCGAATCTCCTTGGGGAGAGCATTCAAAACATGGGGAGCAGCTGCAGAAAAGGCCCTGCTCCTTGTGGTCATTCCCCCCCCCCCCCAGGGAGGGCTCATGCAGGAGGGCCCCTGCATAGCTCTCAAAGGCCGGGGAGGCGCATATGGGTGCAGTGCTCCCGGGACTTTGGCCGTTTAGGGCCCTGTATGCCAGCATATTGAATTGGGCCTGGGCCACAATTGGTAACCAATGCCAGTCTTTCACTATAGGTGTTATATGGGCTCCAGTCACCAACCAAGCGGCCCTATTCTGTACCAGTTTTAAATGCCGGCCCATCTTCAAGGGCAGCCCCACGTAGAGCGCACTGCGGTAATCTGTTCTGGATGCTACCAGGGGGGACAGTTTCCAGGCTCTGTCTGTCCAGGTCGCTGGTATTTCCTCCGCAGCCAGAGCAAAGCAGCCTGGACGTTGAGCTCAGCTGATATTCCAGGGACAAACTCGGGTGCAGGAGCCCCCCCAGACTGCAGGCCCTGTCCCTCAGGGGGAGTGCAGCCCCTTCAAGGATGGGCTATGCCCCTCAAACCTGTCAGATGACCTCCCCCCCACCACCCCAGTAGCAGCACCTCTGTCTTGTCAGGATTGAGCCTCAGTTTATTGACCTGCATCCAGTCCATTATTGAGCTCAGGCCCCAGTTCAAGACGGCGACAGCCTCACCTGGATGAGAGGTAAAGGAGAGGCAGAGCTGAGTATCATCGGTGTATTGCTGAGTCCTCAGCCCAGCCCTCCGGATGACCTCTGCCAGCGGCTTCATACGGATGTTAAAAGGCGTGGGGGGCAGCACTGACCCTGTGGTGCCCCACAACGCAACCACCATGGTGCGGAGCAGCAGTCCCCCAGGAATAACTTCTGGACTGGCCAGCCAGGTAGGAGCAGTCCCTCCAGCCCCGACCCCGGCAGCCTACCCAGAAGGACACCGTGGTCGATGGTGTCGAAGGCCCCTGAGAGGGCCAGGAGAACCAAGAGGAACACCCTCCCCGGGTCCCTCTCCCTGCACAGGTCATCGTACAGGGCGACCAAGGCTGTCCCCATTCCAAACCCAGGCCTGAAGCCGGACTGAAATGGGTCCAGATAATCCATTTCCTCCAAGAGGGCCTGCAGCTGCCCGGCCAGCACCTGCTCCGACACCTTCCCAAAAGGGGGATTTTCACAATGGGCCGGTGGTTATCCAGCACTCCTGGATCCAGGCCTGGCCTTTAAGGAGGGGTCTCACTGCTGCCTCCTTGGAAAGGCCAGGGACCACCCCCTCTCTTAGGAGGCCTTGTCAGCCTCCTGGACCCAGGGCCGGACCCCGTCAGACCTCCAATCAGCCCAGATGGGCAAGCGTCAAAGAGGCATGTGGTGAGTCGGGCACAGCCAAGCACCTCGTCCGCATCCTCATTCTCAAAACTGAGCTTCACCCAGCAATGGACCATTCGACTGTGCACCAGACACGTGCGAAGACTCTGCACAAATGGCAGAGTCGAGCTCCAGGCAGAGCAGAGCGATTTTCCCCTCAAAGCGTGAAGCGAGTTTGTCACACAGAGCTGTCGAGGGCCCTGGGCTCTCAGCTGGAGGACCAGGTCGTGGGAGGCCTCGGACCATTTGAAAAAACTCAGCTTGGCGGCCCTGTGAGGAGCGTAAGGGAGGCAAAGACCCCCCCCCCCTTGGCTGCCTTAGTGCCACTAAGGAGGCCCGATAAGATCATGAGCCTGTGTTCGCTGGGACTCGTCAGGGGCTCCCTGCACCTGCGTTCCAGCCGTCTCCCTACCTGCTTCACTCCCAGCATGTCCTTATATCACGGTGCTTTGGTGTGATCGAGTCAATAGCCCAAGCCATTTCCCTGTTCCATAAGGCAACCTGGGCATCAGCAGGAGCGCCCACCATATCAGCCGGATAGTCCCCCAAAGCCCTTTGGAAGCCATCAGCATCCATCAGACTCTTCAGGATCCCTGACTCTGAGCATGTGCAGAGTGGCTTTGCATTTCTCGTAAGAGTACAGCACCCAAAGTACGTGCAGACTGGCTGGTCTGGGGCGCCACGTTTCTAAAATAGATCTAGAAGTGGAAAATAGCAAAAGCACCAATCCCATAATTTTCCTCCTGCCTTTACATCCTGCTGGAATTTCGTGCAGGCTGGGCGGTGACTTTTTGCAGGTCTCCGCTGCCAGAAAAGCGAATAGCTACATTTCCGACTGAAAGGGCCGATTGAGAAGCACGAGGGATTCTGCCCCTTCCAAGTCCTTTCGCTTTCCTCACAGAAATGGACGGCAAGCGGCCTCAGGCATGAAGCAGGGCTGGCGGCGGGGGGGGGGGGGGGCAGACAGCAGAGGCCAGCAAGCGCGGTGCCCTTCCCACGGAGGGGCCATCCTGAGCGGCCTCAGTGGTGTGCAGTTTTTGAACCCTTCATTTCAGGGGGTTCAGATGCAGCCCCAGAGATGGGGGGCGTTTGCCCCTAAGACCAACGGGGCAGGCCTGAGCACCTCGAGGTGCAGCTGAGGGTTTTCCGCACGTGTCAGGATGCCAGCGGAAGCCGAAGCTGCTGCTGCTCGGGGCTTTTCAGGGCTTCCCACGAGGGGCATTTCCGTGCTCAGTCTGCGAAGCATCCATCCTGCCAGGCGCTGGGAAGGTGCTGTGTTCACTTGAGGCTGCCTTTGCTTTTGCAGCGCAACCCACCCTGAGGGTGACACGCGGAGCGGCCCCCGATGGCAGGGAGACCCTCCTCTGCCGGGCCGACGGCTTCTACCCCAAGGAGATGGAGATCGCCTGGACGAGGGACGGGGAGGTCTGGACCCAGGACACCTTCCGTGGCCTCGTGACCCCCAACGCAGATGGGACCTACCACACGTGGATCAGCGCCAAGATCGACCCCCAGGAGCGGGACCGCTACCGGTGCAGTGTAGGGCACGACAGCCTGCCGGATCTGGTGGAGGTGGCCTGGGAGGAGCCCGAAGGTGAGCCTCTGGGTGGGAGTGGGGGGGTCTTCTGCCCCTGAGTGGAGTGCGGGGGGGTGGCTGTTTTTCCACAGGAGGCCTCGGGCGGCGCATGGAAACGAGAGCCCAACCGACCCGCAGGCCCCAGCGTGGGGGCTCTTGGGTGCAGAGCAAATCAGTCGGAGTGTGTGGGCGCCCAGAGGGACGTGGCCCCTTCGGGCCGGGCGCCTCAGCTGGCTAGATGCCAGCCGCAGGCATGTCGGGGACACAGCTGGCTCCGCCCCCGCCCCTCGTTTGCACATCTGCGGAGCCGTGAGACTTTTGCAGGCACTTCTGTTACTGGGGCACACAGGTCCCATCATGGGAGGGGTGAGGCCTTATTCCCACTCCCCCCCCCATCCTTCCACAGCCCCAGCGGGACTTTGCAGACCCCGCTGGCGGGATGGGAGGTGGGCTGCCCCCACTCTGGCACCTTCACTCCCCCCCCGCACTTGACCCCCCAGTCCTTCGGCTGCCTCATTCGTCCCCAGAAGAAGCTTCCAAAGAGCCGCAGTGCCTGATCCTGCCCAGTCTTGGAAGCCAAGCAGGGTCGGGCCCAGTGGGAACCCGGATGGGTCTCTCGAATGCTGTGAACTGCGCAGAGACGTCTGGCTACGGGCAGTTTAGAAATGGAAGGCAATAATTATTACAGAGCAGCTCCAGGCTGCTCTGCGCTTCCCCTCAATGGCCTCCCTCTTTTTCTCAATACAGCTTCAGTGCCCCCCCTGGGGCTCGTTGTGGGGCTCGTTGTGGGGGGGCTCGTCCTCCTGGCGGCCCTGATCGGAGGCATCTTCCTGTACAGTAAGTGAGCCTTCCTGCTGCATTTGGCCCAGTTTTTTTTGGGGGGGGGGGGGTCAGTTGGTGCACGACTTTGGAGCCCGGCTGCGTCTCTGTCCCGCCTCAGCTTCCGCCAGCCACAAGGGGGCCCTGCAGGGTTGGCGTTGGGGGCTGGTTGTGTCCCCACCCACCAGGATGCTTGCCCCACACACGACAGCCCCGTGCGCACCGTGTGTCCTGTGCAGCCCCCGCACAAGAGCGGCAGGTTGTGTGAACGCGGAGCAAAGCTCTCCTGCTTTGTGGGTGCGACTCACCTGAAGCCAGTCAGGCCGGTGGTTGGAGCACAGCGGGTGCGGAAGGCCCTCTTTCTGTTTCTTTCCAAGAGGGGTGAAAAGCGGCCCAGGAACCTCCCCACCCCCCACCCCAAGCGGCTCCTTCGGATGCTGCCCTGAATGTCTGCCCAGGTTGCTCCGGAGGGAAGGACTGGAGGCATCCGTGGCTGCATCGGGGCAAACCGCGTGGTCTGCAGATGCAGGGGGAGCTTCCCACAGATTCATGAGGCCTCCTTCCTCTGTGTCTGTGGCTGGAGAAACATCCGGCAAATGAGGAAGGTCGTGGCAGAAGGTGAGACAGGATGACCTCTGGGGGTCCCCTCAGTCCTGACTCTCTGATTCTCTCTCCGCAGGGAAGCGTCAAGCTGGCTACAAGGCGGCATCCAGTGAGTGGCCCCTTCCTCTTTCTCTGTTCACTCCTGCATGGGGCAGGCCGTGGGGGGAGCACAGGTCCTGGGGCCTTCGGGGCGAGTGTCCAGTCCCCCGGCTGCATCTCAGGCTGCGGGGCTGAGTGGCCCCAGGAGAAGCATGGCAGCCCGCCTGTGGGGAAGGCCCCCGGAGGAGTGTGCCAAGCAGCTGGATTGCCCCGCTCGGAACGGTCCATGGGGCTGGCCGATGTCCTGGGCCTGCCCCGAAGCCTCGCTCCCTCCCTGGCACCGTCTGCCCAGCCTTTTCCCAGGCAGGCAACTGGCTCTGCTGCTTCCACCCCACAGGGGAAGCCCTAAACTCCGACCAGCGGGGATTTCTCCCCGGGGCAGGGCTCTCAAGGGGGATTGGGCAGAGGAAGGGAGCCAAGAGCACTGCCACGGTTTGGATCCAAGATGGCCAGGTAGAACCTCCATGGTCGGTAGCAGTGTATCTCTCTGTGCTGGGTGCTGGAGGGAGGCCTCCATGCCCTTGCCCCTGTTTTGGCTTCCCAGAGTGGTTTCACTGTCCAGGGCTGAAAACCAGATAGTAGACGGGGGTTCCCTCCTCACTGTGGACTCTTCTGTGTGAACGAGGCATTGCAGAAAGAATTAATCAACACTTGATCAGTGTAAATTCCCCTGAATGCTCATGTCGCTGTTGAGTCTAGCCACTGACCCCACCCCTGTAACCAGGACCCTGCGCAGCTTCCCCCCAAGGCAGCGCTGTTCCGTGGAGCTCCCTGGCAAGCATCGTTCCAGGCTTCCGGCTTGCGATTCCGGTGGCTTTCCGTGTTTCCCAGGGAATCAGCAGCAGCACTGCTGGGGAACCGCCTGGCAGCAGCTCCTCAGGCAGCCCTTCCTGGCCCCTTGCCCCTCACGTTGCCGTCTGATCCCTCCCCACCTTCGGAGAGAAGAGCTGGGGCTGCTTTGCGGTTTCCCCCGGGAGGAGCAGTGCGTGGAAACCGCTCGCGTGGCCAGGTCCATCTGAGGATGCCTTGTTTCGGGGACAGATGCACATCTGTGCTTTCCCTGCACATCTGCACTTCTGCTGCCGTCCTCTGGCTGACCCTGAGGGCCCTGCCTGGAAGGGGCGCGTGCCTGAGAGCAGGAGCCCGGAAGAGCCACGCACCCGTCCCTTCCCCCCTGACTCCTTTCCTTTCTCTCCTTTGCAGCGAGCGACCGGAGCTCTGACAGCTCAGCAAGGGGTAAGTGTGGCAAACCCAGCCTGGCGGATGGGGGATGGGAGTTGCCTGGAAAGAGAGACGGGCACCCGCTGCGTTCCCAAAGCACGTGGGCCTGGCACCCCCCCATCCCCCGCCTGGGCCAGCATTTGCCAGCCCCTCCCATGCAGTGAGAGGAGGGGGCAGGCTGGGGGGCGCAGGGGCGGCTGGTCCCGGCCAGCCGGCCGGTCTGCTGCGGAGCGCCTGGGCTCGGCTTGGGAGCCCAGGAACCACGGCAGAGCTCCAGCGGCCATGGGCGGGAGACACTTCCTGTGGCCAGCTTGGCCTCTTCCAGGGGGTTCATGGAGCCTTGGGGGCTGGTTCCCCGGAAAAGGGAAAGGCTGCCCTGCCTTGCGAACTGGCAGCCCCTTTGGCTGTTTAGGGCGAGGCTGACTCAGTGCTCCTTCTCTCCGCTGCAGGGAGCAACCCGGCCATCTAGCGGCCCCAGAGCAGGTGAGTGGCAGAGCGGGGGCTGTCCTTGTGGGTGGGGACGGGGGCCAAACCCTGGCAAGGAGAAAAGGCGCCCCTTCGTTATATGTGAGGAAACTCCTCTTCTTCCCCCCTTGTGCTGCATGGAGCATCTCAGGGAGAGGAGGAGGAGGAGGAGTCCAGGGGGGAGACACTTCCGGGGCTCCCTTGGGAGCAGGTATGCACCCAGACTTGTCCCTTGCAGCACCCGGCCCAGCTGTGTCCTGGCAAAAGGGATCCCCCCCTGCCGCCTCCCCCCCCGGTTTCCTCTGAAGGAGGATGCGGCACTTTCCTCCCAGGCACGTGGCTTTCGGTGCTCCTTTCCCGGCTGCAGGAGGTGGCCGTACGTAGTCAGTGCGTGGCCAGGGAGGGACGGGGCCTTGTGGGCAGGCGAGCGGAAAAAGGGCCCCTTGGCTGCTGCCGCCCCCCTTCCCCTGTCTCTGCCTCCTTCCTGGTGCTGGGCAGGAAGCCCCCGGGTCAGCCCTGCCTCCCACCAGCCCCAGGAACAGCTGCCCTCCCAGGCAGGAGGGGAGAGTTGCTGGAGCAGCCGGGCCTCGGGGTGCCGTGCTGGGTCCGCTCCCTGCCTGCATTTTAGCTGCGCTCCACGTGCCACTGGGGGGAAAGGGGCCTCCTGGACTCTGCGCAGGGGATGCGGCTGCTCCCCTCTCCCTGCAGGTGCCGAAATCCGCACACACGCCCACCCTTGCAATGGCCTCTGGCTTCTGTGGGGTGCCCCCCACTCCCTGCTCTGGTGAGAATGAAATTAGGGGGCCTGGGGAGCTCTCCTCTGAAACTGTGGCCCACTGACCCCGGTGCAGCCTTGCCTACCTGCCCCCTTGCCACCTCCACTCTCAATGCCGCCACCTCTGCGCCTCCAGGGCGTATGAGGTGCCCCCACCTGCCCCCACTTCGGTCTGGGTCCATCTTGGCTCCATCCCCAACAGAATCTCTCGTCTTCTCTGCAGCTGACCCTGGCAGCGAGTCGCCTTCCCGTGCCAGGAGGCAGAGGAAGGAATTTACATCTACTGACTTCTGTCCTGCCCTTTTGGGAAGTCAGCATTCTGTTGATAGGCTTGGCTTCATTTGACTTGCTTTCTGATCTGGCTGATGCCCTAATGCATTTTAAAAATCTGACCTGATTAATCTCAGGATTTAGGAGCTTCGCTTTCATGTGTTGCATCGTCATGGTGGAAGGTGGAGGGCACCGTCTTGGATGAGGGCTTCTGCTTTGCCGAGCCAGCGAGCCAAAAGTCAGGCGCAGCTGCCCCCTTCCAGCTGCTTCCAGGAAAAACAGTGCTGTTAATCAGCACCTGTCTTTAATCAAAAGTTTATAATTGGCAAATCTAAATGACGACGCAACTAAACAGTATAGCCTTACAAATTCAGGATTATGCCTCCATGTCTAAAGCTGTAATAGGATTTCTAAAAAGCTGCTTGTGTGAGTTCATATTTACAAATAAGATCTAATGTTATTATCCAAGGATGAAAATTTGTGTGTGATTAGACATTTGACAGGTTGGGGAATGAGGGATTGGGGTTTGAGGAATATTTTTCTAACATTAACATGCATAGATTAACATGCACCTTCAGCCTCTTTCTAAGTATATAGTTTGTTGATGTGTTTTGCACTTAGTTGATCGCAAATGAATGTAAACTTTTTTTTCAGAATGATGTAATTGGCTAGAATAAAAAGATTTGTTTACCCCCTCCTTTGCTGTTGCTTTCTTATTGAGTGTCAAATATTTTAGTTGCCTGCAGAAGTGGAGCTTTTGCGCTCTGTGTTGGCCATATCTTGGGGGCAGCGGTGAGGAGCAAGAAGTTCAGGACTTGAAGTCGTAAAACACCTGGGGTTCGATTCCAGGGAGTGTGGTGGGAATCAAAGCCATCCAGCGAAGAGGAACGATTCTGGCATGAGGCCCCTGGGATTCCCAGCCACTCCAGACCCCCC
>NW_025336127.1:18698-25247 GCF_004798865.1 Varanus komodoensis
GGCGGTGCTCATCTCCGTTTCCTGGCCGAGGGAGCCAGCGTTTGTCCGCAGGCGGTCTCCATGGTCATGTGGCCGGCATGACTAAACACCAAAGTGCACGGAGCGCTGTTACCTGCCCACGGAAGTGGTACCTTTTTATCTACCTGCATTTGCATGCTTTCAAACTGCAGGGTTAGCAGGAGCTGGGACGGAGCAATGGGAACTCACTCCGTTGTGCAGATTCGAACTGGCGACCTTTCGATCAACCAGCCCAGCAGCACAATGGTTTAAACCACTGTGCCACCTGCAGTCCCTAATTTTGGAATATTTTATTGTAATTGTTTATTTTTAGTGCTGTTGTACCTGTCATGGCATTTTTAGTGGTTAGGAATTGAGGTAATAGGGAGGCCATTGTGAGTTTTTATTGCAGATGTTCTTATGATGCTTGTTGTGATTTTATCACTGTGATATTTCTTAACTTAATATCATTTATTTGTTATTTTATAACATGCTTTGTCTCTCACACTGAGAGGGTTGGGATAGGAACCCAATAAATAAGTAGATAAAATCCAGGTGGCATCCCTCACCAGTTTCATATAGACAGGAAGTGCTCTGTGTCCCCAGCCCCAGTACACAAATTGCAGGCTGCATAACAATTAAGACTTTTCAGAACTTGGTTGGCGCCTGGGGGCTTTTGAAAGGGGGAAAAGCCACCTCACTTGGCATCGGCTGGGGGAACCGGGGGGCCTGGGGGGGCAGCTGCCCCTTCCTCATCCATCGAACTAGGATGTGTCTCCAGCCCAAATACCTCCATGGAAATTTGGAAATGCAGTAAATATCAAGTGCAGAGGGGGCTAGAGACAATACGAGTGAAGCGAGATGGACGGAATGGAGAAATTGTCTAACTCATAATGAAGGGTGAGCAGACAGAACCTTTCTGGAAATCTTGAAACTGTGAGTGGGGGAAGCGCTTTGGTTTCCCAGAAGGGGAGGAACTGGAAATTTTGGTAAAAACTGAAAAATGAGCCCTGGGGGTGGTGAGAAGTCTTAACAGATCTAAAGTCACCTTGTTGTTTCAGGACAGCCCCCTCCTACCTGGTACTCTCCATGTATTTTGGATTTCGGCTCCCGTCAGCCCCAGGCAGCATGACCCATGCTCAGGAATGCTGGCCATTGTGGTCCCAAACCATTGGAGGCTACCAGGTTGGGAAGGGCTCCTTTAGGCACATAAAGCAGCCAGGAAGACAAGCCCATTAAATTTGTAATTATTCTTTGAATATGGAATACACTTGAGTTTCATATACCAAACTTGATAACATCTTGAGGAAACCAAGAGCACATAATGTATTTTAGGTTCCTGTTTAATGACGTTAATGAAGAAATAGTTATTTGGTAATTTTATTTCTGTATCGCCCAATCGTTGAAGCTCTCTGAGCAGTTTAGATCAGAAATACCCTAATTAGAACAGAATTAGTAGAAACGCAGAACTGCATAGGACAAAACTCCAGTGGTGAAGAACATACATTTTCTTCTGTGATGTGATTTGATGAGCCTGGGGAACCAAGCATGGCTTGCAGCAACTATAATGGGCAATAAAAGATGAACCTGAACAATCATTTTAAGGAATGGAAAATATGACTATGCTTGGAATCTTACAGAGAGGATACAGGAAACATTTCCTCCATGACGTCATAAGTATTTTGATTTAAATTCTAAAAGAAAATATTTTTTCATCCCAAGCTGTTCATTTTTTCCAGTTTTTCAAAGAATAAACATTAGTGGTCCTTGGGTAGGGGAGGGTGGACAGAAAACCCCATATTTTCCCTCAAAACATTTCTGAACCTTTGCATCTTTTAGTCAGGGGAACTGAAAGACTGTTTCAGTTTTGCTTTGCTGTATTTCAGGGTTGCCTTCTCTGTTTCAGTACTCCCAGATTTTATGTGTCAGCCACTTGTAGTCTTTCTTTGTACATAAATACTATTGCAGATCACACAAAACTCCCCAGAGAGGTCCGCCTGGTGCCGTCATTATTTGCTTTTTGGCGCCAGGCGAAGACCTTTTTATTTAAAAGTTATTTTAACTGTTTATTTATTATTATTGTATTTATAGATTTTAATATATATAGCCGAGATGGTACCAGTTTTTAAATTATTAATTGTACTTTTTATGAATGTTGTGAGCCGCCCCAAGGCTTTGTTGCAATGGGGCGGCATAGAAATGTTTTAAACAAATAAATAATAAATAAAACTGAGTGGGACGGCTAACACCCTGGAAGACTGAACTTCCCTCAGTGCTGGGCTGAGAACAACAGAAGGGAATTCAGTAGGGCAGAGGCCGAGTTCTCTGCCTAGGCTAACAAAACCAAGCACATCATTACAAGATGAGGGACGCTTGGCTCAGCAGTACTGCAAGTGAGCATGATCTTGGGGTTGCTGCAGATGACAAGCTGGATCTGAGTCAGCAGCGCAATGTGGCTACGAAAAGGGTAAATCCCATTTAAGCTGCACTGAGAGAAGGATCACTTGCGGGCCCTGTGAAGTTCTAGTTCTTTACTCAGCACTGGAGTCGTGTGTCCTGCTCTGGGCACCACCATTTAAGAAGGACGCAGAGAAGCTGGGAAGGGTTTGGAGGAGGACAAGGATGATCGGGGACTGGAAGCAAAGCCCTGTGAGGAGAGATTGAAGGAACTGGGCGTTCAGAGCCTGGGTGTTTGTTGGTTTGTGTTTGCATGGGCTTGTTGCAAGTCAGAGGGCTTGGGCCTTCCCTTCTTCTGGGTGAGGTTCTTTGGCAGTGGGACAAGTGGTGCTCTTGCTCACAAGGAGACCAAATCGAAACCCAAGTGGCTGAAATGCGCAGAAAGGAAACTGGAAGCTGTAAAGCAGAAAACGAGAGTTGATCATATGAATAACTGGTGTGAGCGAGCTAAAGCAGGCGGGAAGGGGGCCGGAGTCAGGAGGAAAGCGCTTAACTCTGGAAATGACAAGCTCAGAAGAGGTGGAGTGGCAAGATGTAGCAAGGCAAGAAGGGGTTTGCCGGGAAGGGAATGTCCAGCTGAATCGGATCAATCAAGTTCTCACAAATGCTGTTCGCAGAACCTTGGCTCAAGTTTGCCCTCCAATCTCCTGGTTGCAGCTTCCGTTTGAAAGCCCTTTATCTACATTATGCACCAGCCGTTCCGTTCTGGTGCAGGTGGAGCCCATCCCTTCTTTAAAGGCCTGCCTTCTCCCCAAAAGTGCCCCATGCCCACAAAGCAGAGTCCCTTCTCTCTGCCCCACAGCAGCCTCTGCCACCCTTTGTGTTGCGCTGGCCCGGGACGTGCGACAGGGCACACTTCAGAGAAGGCCCCCCGGTGGTCCTGGATCTCAGCCCTCCACCGAGCAGCCTCAGTGTTGCTTCGGGGAACTTGCAGCTGTCCTTCCCCACATCGCTGGTGCCCACATGGGCCACGACCGGCTGATTCCCCCCCTGTAGTATCCGCAAGGATGGGGCAAGATCTGCAGCCTTCACTGTGATTGTTTGCCCAGCTCTCTGGGTGTCTCATGATCAACGCTTCCACTACCGGAAGAATAAAGAAATGAAATAAAAAGACCAAAATCCGCTAGGTGCAGCCCAGGTGAGCAAATTCTGTAATGCCAGTTGAACCCAGTTAGGAAGGTAGAGAGCGGCGGGTGTCCAGGGGCGGTGCCGTGTGTCTTAACACCTTAAGGTTTTAAATGATCTTTCTTATATTGCACTCCAGTTAGCAGGTAACAATAAAGGAGAGCTGTGAAGCTTCTCTGTTCCTTCTCGCAAGGTTTTTGGCATTTGTCAAGTGATAGGAGAGAGCAGGGAAAAATCCTCCCTTGCAGCTTCAAAGCTTAATTTTTCAGAGTCGATAAAATAATGCCCCAATATTCTGGACTTTTCGGGAGACAGACACTTTCACTTTTAGCATGCATCCAAAATCATGCTATTTATCCAAGTAGATCCTTCCAATTAGATTGGCGTTTGGAGAAAGAGCGAAGTTTCGTGACTGATCATTACCATGACCAGAAGTTCCCGCAAAGCCAAGGCTGCCGGCATGGAGCGGCGAGGAGGGTAGGCAGGCAGTAGGTGATCCTTTCCTTGCTTCCTTAACTCCTTGCCCAGTTTCTCCCTGTCTCCCTTTGGACTTCCAAAACACCTTTCCTGCTTGCAGTCTCTTCCTGCTTATTTACAGGTTGTTTGAGCTGGCATCTGGGCATACCTTGTCTCGCATCTGGAACTCCTAAATGGGGTTGCTGAAGCTCGTCAGAACCTGTGCAGCCCCCTAAGCTTCAGGCCCCCTTACTCCGCCCCATCTCTGTGCCTTTTCCAGGGACTTCCTCCCACAGCCTGCGCTATTTCTATACCATGTTTTTGGAGCCTGGGCAGGGGCAGGCCAAATTTGTCATCTCTGGCTTCCTGGACGACCAGATTTTTACTCGCTACGACAGCAACACACGGAGGCAGGAGCCTCAGGTGCCCTGGATGGAGAGGGTCACAGAGTATCATCCCAAGTACTGGGAGGAGGAAACTGAAATTGCAAGGGACAACGAAGTGTATTTCCTAGAGAGTCTGGAGATTGCAAAGTACCGCTATAACCACAGTGGCGGTGAGTGTGGGGTGAAGGTGGGAGGTGGGCAGAAGGAGGTACTGGGAGGGGGAAATGGGGGTCCCTGGCAAAGTTCTGCTTTTCCTGCTCCTCCGTCAGCTTAATCACTCCTGAAGAGGGTGCGGGAGAGAAGTGGGGTCACAGTTCTCCACTTGCAAGGACACCCCAGCAAGACGATTGGGAGCTGGCAGGCAGAATCAGAGCGGCCATTACCCTCCCGCACAAGGGTGCCGGACTCTGTCATGACAACGAAGAAGAGCGCAGGTGCAGGGTCAGCCCACGAGGCCACCCAGCCCAGCCTTCTGCTCACAGAGTGGCCACCAGCTGCCCAAGGAACCCAGAAACAGAAAAGGAGTGCCGCAGTCCCCTTCCACCCACGCTCCCCAGCAACTGGTGTGCGCAGGAATATTGCTTCCAATGCACGTTGTATATGACCATGAGGACTAGTAGCCTAGATGGCCTCCCCTCCTTGAACGTGCCCCTTGCAAAGCCTTCCAGACTGGTTGCCCTCTTGTGTCAGCGAATGCCAGTCAGACGCTGAGCTGCATGAAGTCCTGGCTCTCCCACCCATCAGCTTCACAGGATGATCCCTTTGGGCTCTAAGATTGTGGGAGAGGGAGGAAATTCTAGGGGAAACACTGCTGTGGGAGGGCCGATGGTCGTTCTTGTGACTGTCACACAGAGCAGTTCCTCCTTGGCCCCATCCAGCTCTGTGCGTGTTGATTGATGACCCACCAAGAAACTACTTCCGGTGCAAAACCCAGGCTTTAATTTAAAAACGAAAAGAAAAGGATTCCCCCCCCTCCCCACACACACACACTTTGTCCTGCAGGGAGTTGCAGGGAGGCCTGAGATACTCGCTGTTTGCACCAAGGGGTAGCTTAATAAAACTGTTACCCTCCACCAGCTGCTCAGGCCACCTAACCCTCCACACACCCTCTTCCCCCTTGCACCTTCTTGTACGTAGACCTTCCCTGCTGTTGATGGGCACACGCAAAACCAGGTGTGCACCCAGGCGTCCCCTTAACCCACCCCCCACGAAAACAAACAAACTCTTGAAAGGGTGGGGATGCCAAGAGGCAGGAAGGCCCGCTGGTGCCCCATTAAGACCCGTCCCGTGTTTGACAGGTGAAGCAGCATAGAAAAGTTGTTAATGTCCAGCAAAAGCATTTGAACGCTTAGGTCACGTGAAATGTACTTTAATGCGGCCCTGAAAGTATTCTGGTTGAACTGACATGCCAGCTCTTCCCACAAGTAACGTCCAATGGCAGAAGCTCTGGAGGAAGCGATCAGAGTTCCCTTTCAGAAAACAACCGTGTGGTTTTAGTTCTGCATTTGATGTCCAGCCAAAACACGGTCCAAGGGGAAGCTTAGCTGTGCGCGGGCGCAGATTGCGCCACTCTGTGTGGATGGATGTGAGCCTCCCCCGACATTCTCTGCCAGGACTGCTGCCTGGGAACCCATGTCCAGCCTCCAGTTTGACCTGGGTCCAGATTCCCCCGGCCTCCACTCCTCCAGTGTAAAATAGCAGCAATTTGGATTAATGTCTCTGGGTTATTGCACCTTAAGGAGGGGGAAATCGATGAGGAGCTTACTAGCATCCCGTGGGGCTTATTAACCATCACAGGCATCCCCACTTCCCATCCCTGGCCCCTCTGTCCCCCAGAGAGGTTATTATGTTGGAGCTGGGGAGGGACAGAAACTCCCCAAATCAGGGGGGAGTGTCCATTGAACTGGGGAGGGGTCCTTAGACGAGCGAGGAGACTCACTTGGGGCACGAAGAGGAGGAGTATAAGGACAGATCAAGGTTTCACAGCTCATATGGTAGAGTTTGTTTCATGTTCCCACACGGGAGATATTTTATTTATTTTATTTATTAGAACATTTCTATGCCGCCCCTTGCCGAAGCCTCGGGGCAGCTTACAACACAAAAAATACAATAAAATACAAAAAAAAAA
>NW_025336128.1:0-13405 GCF_004798865.1 Varanus komodoensis
TGAGATGCTGTCCCTCCGCGCAGGCCTCCGTTTCCGCCCATTCCGAGAGAGTTCCGACGGTCGGAGGCCCGCCCGGAGGCCCTGATTTCCCGGCCCCAGTCTGACAGACGGGCAAAGGTTGCCCCGAAAAGAGGGCGAGGCGCGCGCACCTAGTCCTCTCTGAGATGCCCTCCATCACTCAGGCCTTCGTTTCAGCCAGTTCCGTGCATGTTCCGACGGTCGGAATCCCCCCCGGTGGCCGGTATTTCCCGGCCCCATGCTGACAGAGGGGCAAAAGTTGCTCCGAAAATAGGGCCAAGAGGACACACATAGTCCCCTTTGAGACGCTGTCCCTTCGCGCAGGCTTCCGTTTCTGCCAATACCGAGCGCGTTACGAGCGTTGGAGGCCAGCCCGAAGGCCAGGATTTCCCGGCACCACCCTGACAGAGAGGCAAAAGTTGCCCGGAACACAGGGCGAAGCGAGCGCACCGAGTCCTCTTTTAGAAGCTGTCCTTCACGCAGGCCTCCGTTTCCACCAGTTACGAGCGTGTTCCGACGGTCGGAGGCCCACCCAGAGGCCGCGATTTCCCAGCCCCACCCTGACAGAGGCCCAAAAGTTCCCCCGAAAAGAGGGCCATGCGGACACACCTTGTCCTCTTTGAGAAGCTGTCCTTCCACGCAGGCCTCCGTTTCTGCCTGTTCTCAGTGCGTTCCGACGGTCGGAGGCCCACGCAGAGGCCGCGATTTCCCGGCCCCACTCTGACAGAGGGGCTTAAGTTGCTCCGAAAAGAGGGCCACGCGGACACACATATTCCTCTTTGAGACGCTGTCCCTCTGCGCAGGCGTCCGTTTCTACCCTTAGCGAGTGCGTTACGACGGTCAGAGGCCCGCCCGAAGGCCAGGATTTCCCAGCCCGACCCTGAGAGAGAGGCAAAAGATGCCCGGAAAACAGGGCGAAGCGCGCGCATCGAGTCCTCTTTGAGAAGCTGTCCTTCGCGCAGGCCTCCGTTTCCTCCTGTTTTGAGCACGTTCCAACGGTCGGAGGCCCGCCCAGACTCCGCGGTTTCACGGCTCCACCCTGACAGAGGGGCAAAAGTTGCCCCGAAAAGAGGGCCACACGGACACACCTAGTATTCTTTGAGACGCTGTCCCTCGCGCAAGCCTCCATTTCCGCCCATTCAGAGCACGTTCCGATGGTCGGAGGCCCGCCCGGAGGCCGCGAATTCCCTGCCCCACCCTGACAGAGGGGCTAAAGTTGCCCCGAAAACAAGGGAAAGCGCGCGCTCCTAGTCCTCTTGGAGAAAATGCCCCCCGCGCAGGCCTCCGTTTCCGCTTGTTCTGAGCGTGTTCCAATGGTCGGACGTATGCCCGGAGGCCCTGATTTCCCGGCCCCAGACTGACAGAGGGGCAAAGGTTGTCCCGAAATGAGGGCAACGCGCGCGCACCTGGTCCTCTTTGAGACACTGTCCCTCACTCAGGCCTACATTTCAGCCCGTTCCGAGCGCGTTCCGACGGTCAGATGCCTCCCTGGAGGCTGGGAGTTCCCGGCCCCACGCTGACAGAGGGGAAAAAGTTGGCCCGAAAACAGGCGGACACGCGCACCTAGTCCTCTTGCAGACGCTCTCCCTCCGCGCAGGCCTCCGTTTCCACATGTTCCGAGCGCGTTCCGATTGTCAGAGGACCGCCGGGGGGCCGCGATTTCCCGTCCTCACCCTGACAGAGGGCCAAAAGTTTCCCCGAAAAGAGGGTGACGAGGACACACATAGTCCTATTTGAGACGCTATCCTTCTGCGCTGGCCTCCATTTGCGCCCGTTCTGAGCGTATTCCTTCGGTCGCAGTACCGCCCGGAGGTTGCGATTTCCCGTCCCTACACTGAAAGAGGGGCGAACGTTGCCCCGAAAAGAGGGTGATGCGGATACACCTAGTCCTCTTTGAGACGCTGTCCCTCTGCGCAGGCCTCCGCTTCCGCCCGTTCCAAAGGTGTTCCAATGGTCGGAAGCCTGCCCGGAGGCAGAGATTTCCCTGCCCCACGCTGACAGTGGGGCTAAAGTTGTCCCGAAAACAGGGGGATGTGTGCGCGCCTAGTCCTCTTGGAGACACTGTCCCTCCACGCATGTCTCCGTTTCCAAACATTCCGAGCGCGTTCCAACGGTCGGCAGCCCGCCCGGTGGCCACGATTTCCCGGCCCGAGCCAGACAGAGGGGCAAAAGTTGCCCCGAAAAGGGGCCATACACACGCTCTTTCTCCTCTTTGAGACGCTGTCCCCCCATGCGGGCCTCCGTTTCTGCCTGTTCTGAGTGTGTTCCGACGGTCGGAGGCCGTCCCGGAGGCCGGGATTTCCTGGCCCCACTCTGACAGAGGGGCAAAAGTTGCTCCGAAAAGAGGGTCACGCGGACACACATAGTCCTCTTTGAGACGCTGTCCCGCTGCGCAGGGTTCCGTTTCTGCTCATGCCGAGCACGTAACGATGGTCGGAGGCCCGCCCGAAGGTCAGGATTTCCCAGCCCGATCCTGACAGAGAGGCAAAAGATGCCCGGAAACAGGGAGAAGCGCACGCACCGAGTCCTCTTTGAGAAGCTGTCCTTCGCGGAGGCCTCCGTTTCCTCCCGTTCCGAGCGCGTTCCGACGGTCGGAGGAACGCCCGGTGGCCACGATTTCCAGGCCCCAACATGACAGAGGGCCAAAAGTTGCCCCGAATAGAGGGTGACATGGACACACCTAGTCCCCATTGAGACGCTGTCCCTCACGCAGGCCTCCGTTTCAACCTGTTCCGAGCACGTTCCGACGGTCGGAGGCCCGCCCGGAGGCCGCGATTTCCCGGCTCCACCCTGACAGAGGGGCAAAAGTTGCCCCAAAAAGAGGGCCAAACAGACACACCTAGTACTCTTTGAGAGGCTTTCCCTTGCGCAGGCCTCCATTTCTGCCCGTTCCGAGCGCGTTCCGACGGTCAGAGGCCTGCTCGGGGGCCGCGATTTCCCGGCCCCACCCTGACAGAGGCCCAAAAGCTTCTCCAAAAAGAGGGTGACGCGGACACACCTTGTCCTCTTTGAGAAGCTGTCCCTCCGCGCTGGACTCCATTTCCACCCATTCCGAGCGCGTTTCAACGGTTGGTGGCCCGCCCGGTGGCCGCGATTTCCCGGCCCCACCCTGACAGAGAGGCAAAAGTTGCCCGGAAAACAGGGCAAAGCGAGCGCACCTTGTCCTCTTTGGACACTGTCCTTCCACTCAGGCCTCCGTTTCTGCCCATTCCAAACGCGTTCCCACGGTCTGAGGTCCGCCCGGAGGCCAGGATTTCCCGGCTCCACCCAGACACAGGGGAAAGAGTTGCCCCGAAAAGAGAGTCACACGGAAACAACTAGTCCTCTTTAAGATGCTGTCCCTCCGCGCAGGCCTCCAATTCCACCCATTCTGAGCGCGTTCCAACGGTCGGAGGCCCTCCCGGAGGCCGCGATTTCCCAGCCCCAGCCTGACAGAGGGGCAAAAGTTGCCCCGAAAAGGAGCAATGCACGCGCACTTACTTCTCATTGAGACGCTGTCCCTCCAAGCAGTTCTCTGTTTCTGCCTGATCTCAGTGCGTTCCAACGGTCGGAGGCCCTCCCGGAGGCCGCGATTTCCCGGACCCACCCTGACAGAGGCCCAAAAGTTGCCCTGAAAAGAGGGCCGCGCGGACACACCTTGTCCTCTTTGAGACGCTGTCCTTCCACGCAGGCCTCCGTTTATGCCCGTTCCGAAGGCGTTCCCACGGTCTGAGGCCCACCCGGAGGCCGCGATTTCCCGGCTCCACCCTGACAGAGGGGCAAAAGTTGCCCCGAAAAGAAGGCCACACGGACACACCTGGTTCTCTTGGAGGCGCAATCCATTGCGGAGGCCTCCAGTTCCGCCCATTCCGAGAGCGTTCCGACAGTTGGAGACACGCTTAGAGGCCGCAACTTCCTGGCTCCACCCTGACAGAGGGGCAAAAGTTGCCAGGAAAACAGGGCGATGCACGCACCTAGTCCTCTTGGAGACGCTGTCCCTCACACAGGCCTCCGTTTCCACCCGTTCCGAGCACGTTCTTACGGTCGGAGGCCCGCCCGGAGTCCGAGAGTTCCCGGTCCCACGCGGACAATGGGGATGAAGTTGCCCTGAAAACAGGGGGATTCTTGCGCACCTAGTCCTCTTTGAGAGTCTGTCCCACCACGCAGGCCTCCATTTCCTCCCGTTATGAGCACTCTCTGTCGGTCGGAGGCCCACCCAGAGGCAGCGATTTCCGGGCCTCACCCTGACAGAGGGCCAAAAGTTGCCCCGATAAAAGGCCACGCGGACACACCTAGTCCTCTTTGAGACGCTGTCCCTCCGCGCAGGCCTCCGTTGCTGCCCTTACCGAGCGCGTTCTGACGGTCCGAGGCCCGCCCGGAAGCCGCGATTTCCCAGCCCTACCCTGACAGAGGGGAAACAGTTGCCCCGAAAAGAGGGCCACGCAGACTCACCTAGTCACCATTGAGACGCTGTCCCTCACGCAGGCCTCCGTTTCAACCCGTTCCGAGCACGTTCCGACGGTCGGAGGCCTGCCCGGAGGCCGCGATTTCCTGGCTCCACCCTGACAGAGGGGCAAAAGATGCACGGAAAACAGGGCGAGGCGCGCGCACCTAGTCCTCTTTGAGAAGCTGTTCTTTGCGCAGGCATCCGTTTCCGCCCGTTCTGAGCGTGTTCCGACGGTCGGAGGCACGCCCGGAAGCTGCAATTTCCCGGCCCCACTCAGACAGAGGCCCAAAAGTTTCCCCAAAAAGAGGGCGACGCGGACACACCTAGTCCCCTTTGAGCCGCTTTCCTCCACGCACGGCTCTGTTTCTGCCCGTTCCGAGCACGTTCCGACTGTTGGAGGTCTGCCCGGAGGCCGCGATTTCCCGGTCCCACACTGACAGTGGGGCAAACTTTGCCCCGAAAACAGGGTGATGCGCGTCCACCTAGTCCTCTTGGAGGCGCTGTCCCTCCGCGCAGGCCTCCGTTTACACCCATTCCGAGTGTGTTCCGATGGTCGGAGGCCCACCCAGAGTCCGCAATTTCCCGGCCGCACCCTGACAGAGGCCCAAAAGTTGCCCCGAATAGAGGGTCACGCGGACAAAACTAGTCCTCTTTGAGATGCTGTCCCTCCACGCAGGCCTCCGTTTCCGCTTGTTCTGTGCGCGTTCCGACGGTCGGACGTCTGCCCGGAGGCCACGATTTCCCGATGCCACTCTGACAGAGGGGAAAAAGGTGCCCCAAAAGGAGGGTGACGCGGACACACCTATTCCCCTTTGAGACGCTGTCCCTCCACGCAGAAATCCGTCTCCACCCGTTCCGAGCACGTTCCGACGGTCGGAGGCCCGCCCAGAGGCCGCTATTTCCTGGCCCCACCCTGACAGAGGCCCAAAAGTTTCTCCAAAACAGGGTGATGAGGACACACCTAGTCCGCTTTGAAACGCTGTCCCTCCACGCAGGCCTCTGTTTCGGCCCGTTCCGAGCACATTCCGACGGTCGGAGGACCACCCGTAGACCACGATTTCTCGGCCCCATGCTGACAGTGGGGCAAACGTTGCCCCAAAAAGAGGGCCACATTGACAAACCTAGTCCTCTTTGAGACGTTGTCCCTTGTGCAGGCCTCCGCTTCCGGACGTTCCGAGTGTGTTCCGACGGTCGGAGGCCAGCCCAGAGGCCTCGATTTCAGGGCCCCACCCTGACAGAGGACCAAAAGGTTCCCCAAAATGAGGGTGATGCGGACACACCCAGTCCCCTTTCAGACGCTGTTCCTCTGCGCAGGCGTCCATTTCCGCCCATTCCGAGTGTGTTCCGACGGTCAGAGGCATGCCCGGAAGCCGCGATTTCCCGGCCCCACTCAGACAGAGGCCCAAAAGTTTCCCCAAAAAGAGGGCGACGCGGACACACCTAGTCCCCTTTGAGAGGCTGTCCATCCGCGCAGGCCTCTGTTTCTGCCCATTCCGAGCACATTCCGATGGTCAGAGGCCCGCCCGGAGGCCGCGATTTCCCGGCCCCCCCCGACAGAGGACCAAAATTTTACCCAATAAGAGGGTGACGCGCACACTCCTAGTCCCTTTTGAGACGCTGTCCCTCCGCGTAGAAATCCGTTTCTGCCCATTCCGTGCGCGTTCAGACGGTCGAAGGCCCGCCCAGAGGCCGCGATTTCCCGGCCCCACCCTGACAGAATGCCAAAAGTTGCCCCGAATAGAGGGTGACGTGTACACACCTAGTCCCCTTTGAGATGCTGTCCCTCACACAGGCCTCCGTTTCCGCCCGTTCTGACTGCATTCCGACGGTAAGAGGCCCGCAAGGATGCCGCAATTTCCAGGCCCCACCCTGACAAAGGCCCAAAAGTTTCCCCAAAAAGAGGGTGACGTGGACACACTTAGTCCCCTTTCAGACGCTGTCCCTCTGCGCAGGCCTCCATTTCCGCCCATTCCGAGTGTGTTCCGACGGTCGGAGGCACGCCCGGAAGCCGCGATTTCCCGGCCCCGCTCAGACAGAGGCCCAAAAGTTTCCCCAAAAAGAGGGCGACGCAGACACACCTAGTCCCCTTTGAGAGGCTGTCCCTCCGAGCAGGGCTCTTTTTCTGCCCGTTCCGAGCACGTTCCGACGGTCGGAGGCTTGCCCGGAGGCCGCGATTTCCTGGCCCCACGCTGACAGTGGGCAAATGTTGCCCCGAAAACAGGGTGACGCGCGTCCACCTAGTCCTCTTGGAGGCGCTGTCCCTCCGCGCAGGCCTAGGTTTCCACCCATTCCGAGCACGTTCCGACAGTCGGAGGCCCGCCCAGAGGCCGCGATTTCCCGGCCCCACCCTGACAGAGGCCCAAAAGTTTCCCCAAAAAGTGGCTGACGTGGACACACCTATTCCCCTTTGAGACGCTGTCCCTCAACGGACAGATCCGCTTCCGCCCGTTCCGAGCGCGTTCCCACGGTCTGAGGCCCGCCCGGAGGCCGGGATTTCCCGGTTCCACCCTGACAGTGGGGCAAAAGTTGCCCCAAAAGAGGGTGACACGGACACACCTGGTTCTCTTGGAGATGCAGTCCCTCGCGCAGGCCTCCGTTTCCGCCCATTCCGAGCACGTTCCGATGGTCGGAGGACCGCCCGGAGGCCGCGATTTCCTGGCCCCACACTTACAGAGGGCCAAAGGATGCCCCGAAAAGAGGGATACGCAGACATACCTAGTCCCCTTTGAGAGGCTGTCCCTCCGTGCAGGAATATGTTTCCGCCCGTTCTGGGCGCGTTCCGACGGTCAGAGGCCTGCCCAGAGGCCGCGATTTCCTGGCTCCACCCTGTCAGAGGGGCAAAAGTTGCTCCGAAAAGATGGCCATGCGGACAGACCCAGTCCTCTTTGAGACGCTGTCCCTCGCGCAGGCCTCCATTTCCGCCCGTTCTGAGCACGTTCCGACGTTCGGAGCCCCGCCCGGAAGCCGAGATTTCCCGCCTCACACTGACAGAGGGCGAAAAGTAACCCCGAAAAGAGGGTGACGCGGATACACCTAGTCCTCTTTGAGACGCTGTTCCTCCGCGCAGGGCTCCTCTTCCGCCCGTTCTGAGCGTGTTCCGACGGTCAGAATCCCGCCCGGAGGCAGAGATTTCCCGGCCCTACGCTGACAGTGGGGCTAAAGTTGTCCCGAAAATAGGGGGATGCGCGCACAACTAGTCCTCTTGGAAACGCTGTCCCTCCGTGCATTTCTCCGTTTCCACCCATTCCGAGCACGTTCCGACGGTCGGAGGACCGCCCGGAGGCCGCGATTTCCCGGCTCCTACCTGACAGAGGGCCAGAAGTTGCCCCAAAAAGAGGGTGACTCGGACACACCTAATCCCCGTTGAGACGCTGTCCCTCCGCGCAGAAATCCGTGTCCGCAGTTCCGAGTGCTTTCCGACGGTCGGAGGCCTGCCCAGAGGCCGCGATTTCCCGGCACAACCCTGACAGAGGACCTAAAGTTTCCCCAAAAAGAGTACGACGCGGACACACCTAGTCCCCTTTGAGACGCTTTCCCTCCGCGGATGGCTGTTTCTCCCGTTCTGAGCACGTTCCGGCGGTCGGAGGCTTGCCCGGAGGCCGGGATTTCCCGGTCCCAGGCTGGCAGTGGGGCAAACGTTGCCCCGAAAACAGGGTGACGCGCGTCCACCTAGTCCTCTTGGAGGCGCTGTCCCTCCGCGCAGGCCTCCGTTTCCGCCCGTTCTGGGCACATTTCAACGGTCGGAGGACCGCCTGGAGGCCGCGATTTCCCAGCTCCACCCTGACAGAGGGCCAGAAGTTGCCCCGAAAAGAGGGTGACTCAGACACACCTAGTCCCCTTTGAGACGCTGTCCCTCCGCGCCAGAATCCGTGTCCACCGTTCCGAGTGCGTTCCGACGGTTGGAGGCCCGCTCAGAGGCCACGATTTCCCGGCTCCACCCTGACAGAGGGGGAAAAGTTGCCCCGAAACCAGGGCGAAGCGCAAGCACCTAGTCCTCTTGGAGAAATTGCCCACCGCGCAGGGCTCCGTTTCCGCTTGTTCTGACCGCGGTCCGATGGTCGGACGTACACCTGAAGGCCGTGATTTCCCGGGCCCACTCTGACAGAGGGTAAAAAGTTGCCCCGAAAAGAGGGTGACGCGGACACACCTAGTCCTCTTTGAGATGCTGTCCCTCCGCGCAGGCCTCAGTTTCCGCCCATTCCGAGAGCATTCCGACGTTCGGAGGCCAGCACGGAGGCCCTGATATCCCGGCCCCAATCGGACGGAGTGGCAAAGGTTGTCCTGAAAACAGGGCGACGGGCGCACCTTGTCCTCTTTGAGACGCTGTCCCTCGCTCAGGCCTCCATTTCAGCCCATTCCGAGCACGTTCCCACGGTCTGAGGCCCGCCCAGAAGCCGGGATTTCCCGGTTCCACCCTGACAGTGGGGCAAAAGTTGTCCCAAAAGAGGGCGACACGGACACACCTGGTTCTCTTGGAGACGCAGTCCCTCACGCAGGCCTCCGTTTCCGCCCATTCCGAGCACGTTCCGATGGTCGAAGGACTGCCCGGAGGCCGCGATTTCCTGGCCTCACACTTACAGAAGGCCAAAGGATGCCCCGAAAAGAGGGAGACGCAGACATACCTAGTCCCCTTTGAGAGGCTGTCCCTCCGCGCAAGAATCCGTTTCCGCCCGTTCCGGGCGCGTTCCGACGGTTGGAGGCCTCCCCAGAGGCTGCGTTTTCCTGGCTCCACCCTGTCAGAGGGGCAAAAGTTGCTCCGAAAAGATGGCCATGCGGACAGACCCAGTCCTCTTTGAGACGCTGTCCCTCGCGCAGGCCTTCATTTCCACCCGTTCCGAGCACGTTCCGACTGTCGGAGGCCCGCCCGGAGGCTGCGATTTCCTGGCCCCCCCTGACAGTTGGGCCAAAGTTGCCCTGAAAAGAGGTTGACGCGGACACACCTAGTCCTCTTTGAGACGCTGTACCTCGCCCAGGCCTCCGCTTCCGCCTGTTCCGAGCGTGTTCCGACGGTCGGAGGCCCGCCCGGAGGCCGAGATTTCCCGGCCCCACTCTGACAGAGGGCAAAAGGTAACTCCGAAAAGAGGGTGATGCGGATACGCCTAGTCCTCTTGGAGGCGCTGTCCCTCCGTGCATGTCTCCGTTTCCACACATTCCGAGCGCGTTTTGACAGTCGAAGGACCGCCCGGAGGCCGCGATTTCCCGGATCCACCCTGACAGAGGGCCTGAAGTTGCCCCGAAAAGAGGGTGACTTGGACACACCTAGTCACCTTGGAGACGCTGTCCCTCTGCGCAGGACTCCGTTTCCACCCATTCCTAGCGTGTTCCGACTGTCGGAGGCCCGCCAGAGGCCGCGATTTCCTGGCCCCACCCTGACAGAGGCCCAAAAGTTTTCCCAAAAAGAGGGTGACGCGGACACACCAAGTCCCCTTTGAGGGCCAAAAGTTGCCCTGAAAAGAGGGGGATGTGCGCGCACCTAGTCCTCTTGGAAACGCTGTCCCTCCGCGGGGGCCTCCATTTCCGCTTTTTCTGAGCGCGTTCCGACGGTCAGAGTTCTGCCCAGAGTCCGCAATTTCCCAGCCCCATTATGACAAAGGGGCAACAGTTGCCCCGAAAAGGGGCCATGCACGCGCACTTACTCCTACTTGAGACGCTGTCCCTCTACGCAGGTTTCCGTGTGTGCCTGTTCTGAGTGCGTTCCGATGGTCGGAGGCCCTCCTGGAGGCCGCGATTTCCGGCCCCACTCTGATAGAGGGGCGAAAGTTGCTCCGTAAAGAGGGCCACACGGACACACCTGGTTCGCTTGGAGACGCAGTCCCTCAAGCAGGCGTCCGTTTCCGCCCATTCCGAGCGCGTTCCGACAGTCGGAGCCCCGCCCGGAGGCCGCGATTTTTCAGGCCCAACCCTGACAAAGGGCCAAAAGTTTCCCGAAAAAGAGGGTGACGTGGACACACCTAGTCCCCTTCGAGAAGCTGTCCCTCCGCGCAGGCCTCCTTTTAAGCCCGTTCTGAGCGCGTTCCGACGGTCGGAGAACCGCCCGGAGGCTGCGATTTCCCGGCCCCACCCTGACAGAGGCCCAAAGGTTTCCCCAAAAAGAGGGTGACGCGGACACTCCTAGTGCTCTTTGAGATGCTTTCCCTCCACGCACGCCTCCATTTCCCCCCATTCCGAGCGTGTTCCAATGGTCGGACTCCTGCCTGGTGGCCGCGATTTCCCGGCCCCACCCGGACAGCGGCCCAAAAGTTTCCCCAAAAACAGGGTGACGCGGACACTCCTAGTCCTCTTTGAGAAACTGTCCTCCGCGCAGGCCTCCGTTTGTGCCCGTTACGAGCACGTTACGATGGTCGGAGGTCCGCCCGGAGGCCGCTATTTCCCGGCCCCACCCTGAGAGAGGCCCAAAAGTTTCCCCAAAAGCAAGGTGATGAGGACACACCTAGTCCCCTTTGACACGCTGTCCCTCCGCACAAAAATCCATTTTCGCCCATTCCGTGCGCGTTCCGTCAGTCGGAGTCCAGCCCAGAGACCGCGATTTCCCGGCCCCACCCAGACAGAGGTCCAAAAGTTGCCCTAAAAAGAGGGCCACGCGGACACACATAGTCCCCTTTGAGAAGCTGTCCCTCCATTCAGGCCTCCGTTTCCGCCCGTTCCGAGCACGTTCCGATGGTCGGAGGCCCACCCGGAAGCCGCGATTTCCCGACCCCACCCTGACAGAGGCCCAAAACTTTCCCCAAAAAGAGGGTGACCCGGACACACATAGTCCTCTTTGAGACGCTGTCCCTCCCCGCAGGCCTCTGTTTCTGCCCGTTCCGAGCACGTTCCGACGGTCGGAGGACCGCCCGGTGGTCGCGATTTCCCGGCCCACCCTGACAGAGGGCCAACAGTTGCCCCGAAAAGAGGGGGATGTGCGCACACCTAGTCCTCTTTGAGACGCTGTCCCCCGCCCAGTCCTCCGTTTCCGCCCATTCCGAGCACGTTTCGACAGTCGGAGGCCCGCTTGGAGGCGGCGATTTCCTGGCCCCTCCTGACAGAGGGGCAAGACTTGCCCCGAAAAGAGGCCGTCGCGGACACACCTAGTCCTTTCTGAGGCGCTGTCCCTCCGCGCAGGCCTCCGTTTCCATCCGTTCCAAGCGCTTTCCGACGGTCAGAAACCCGCACGGAAGCCGCGATTACCCGTCCCCACCCTGATAGACGGGCAAAAGTTGCCCCGAAAAGTGGGCCATGCAGAGTCTCCTACTCCTCTTGGAGACGCTGTCCTTCGCGCAGGCCTCTGTTTCCACCTTTTCCAAGTGCGTTCCATTGGTCAGAGACCCGCCCGGAGGACGCGACTTCCCGGCCCCCCCCGATAGATGGGCAAAATCGCCAAGAAAAGAGGGTGGTGCGGACACACCTAGTCCTCTTTCAGACGCTGTCCCTCCGCACAGGCCTCCGTTTCCCCCCGTTCCGAGCGCATTCCGACGATCAGAGTCCCGCCCGGTGGCCGCGACTTCCGGTCCCCAACCTGGCAGAGGGGCAAAAGTTGTCCCGAAAAGAGGGCCACGCAGACACACCTAGCCTCTTTGAGACGCAGTCCCTCCAAGCAGGCCTCTGTTTCCACCCGTTCTGAGAGCGTTCCGATGGTCGGAGTCCCGCCCAGAGGCCGCGATTTCCCGGCCCCACCCTGACAGAGGGGCAAAAGTTGCCCCGAAAACAGAGCAACGTGCGCGCAAAAAGTCCTTTTGAGACGCTGTCTATCACGCAGGCCTCCATTTCTGCCCGTTCTGAGCGCTTTCCGACGGTCGGAGGCCCGCCCGAAGACCAGGATTTCCCGGCCCCACGCTGACAGAGGGGCAAAAGAAGCCCGTAAACAGGGGAACACGCACACATATTCCTCTTGTAGACGCTCTTCCTCTGCGCAGGCCTCCGTTTCCACCCGTTCCGAGCAGGTTCCGAAGGTCGGAGGCCCGCCCGGAGGCCCCGATTTCCTGGCCCTACGCTGACAGGGGGGCAAAAGTTGCTCCGAAAAGAGGGCCACGCGGACACACATAGTCCTCTTTGAGACGCTGTCCCTCCGAGCAGGCTTCCGTTTCTGCCCATACCAAGGGCGATGCGACGGTCGGAGGTCCGCCCGAAAGCCAGGATTTCCCAGCCCCACTCTGACAGAGGGGCAAAAGTTGACCCGAAAAAGGGCCATGCGGACACACCTAGTCCTCTTTGAGACACAGTCCCTCCACGCAGGCTTCCGTTTTCGCCTGTTCCGAGCCCATTCCGAGGGACAGAGACTGGCACGGAGGACACGACTTCCCATCCCCACCCTGACAGAGGGGCAAAAGTTGCCCCGAAAAGAGGGCCACGTGGACACACCTAGCCTTCTTTCAGATGCTGCTCCTTCGCGCAGGACTCTGTTTCAGCCCTTTCCGAGTGCGTTCCACGTTTGGATGCACGCCCGGAGTCTGCGATTTCCCAGCCCCACCCTGACAGAGGGGAAAAAGTTGCCCCGAAAAGAGGGTGACGCAGACACAAATATTCCTCTGTGAGACACTGTCCCTCCAGGCAGGAATCCCTTTCTGCCTGTATCGCGCGTGTTCCAAAAGTCGGAGCCCCCCCCCCCCGAAGGCCGGGATTTCGTGGCCACTCCCTGACAGACTGGCAAAAGTTGCCCCGAAAACAGGGCGACGCGCGCACACCTAGTCTTCTTTGAGACACTTTCCCTCGCGCAGGCCTCCGTTTTCGCCCGTTCCGAGAGCGTTCTACCGGTCAGAGGCCCGCCTGGAGACCGCGATTTCCCAGCCCCACCCTCACAGATTGGCAAAAGTTGCCCCGAAAGGAGGGCGACGCGCGCACCCCTAGTTTTCTTTGAGAAGCTGTCCCTCTGCGCAGGCCTCCATTTCCACCTGTTCCAAGCGCATTCCGACGGTCGGAGTCCCGCCCAGGGGCCACGTGTGGGAATTCATCCCTGCCTCGCAGCATTCATGCTGTAGCTAGGCA
>NW_025336128.1:13505-25148 GCF_004798865.1 Varanus komodoensis
GAAGATCTTCTTTGTTCTCCCGAACAACCAACCAAGCATGCTTTGAAACTTTATCTCTCGTCTGCAGTGTTTTATTTCTCTCTCTGAACTCTCTCACACCAATTGTCGAGCCGGATCCCGACACCACGATTTCCCGGCACCACCATGACAGATGGGGTAGACTTGCCCCGAAAACAGGGCGACGCGGACACACTTAGTCCTCTTTGCGAAGCTGTCCCTCCGCGCAGGCCTCCGTTTCCGAACATTCCGAGTGCCTTCCGACAGTCGGAAGCCCGCCTGGGGGCCACGATTTCCCCGCCCCACTCTGACAGAGGGGCAAAAGTTGCCCCGAAAAGAAGGCCACGCAGACACACCTAGTCCTCTTTGAGACGCTGTCCGGACGCGCAAGACTCCGTGTCCGCGTGTTCCGAGCGCGTTCCAACAGTCGGAGGCCCGCCCAAATGCCGCGATTTCCTGGCCCAAACCTGAGAGAGGGGCAAAAGTTGCCCCGAAAAGAGAGCCACGCGGACACACCTAATCCTCTTTGAGCATCAGTCCCTGGCACAGGCCTCCGTTTCCGCTTTTTCGGAGCGTGTTCCGATGGTCGGACGTCCGCCTGGTGGCTGCGATTTCCCGGCCCCACCCTGACAGAGGCCCAAAACATTCCCCAAAAACAGGGTGAGGCGGACACGCCTAGTCCCCTTTGCGACACTGTCCCTCAGCGCAGGCCTCTGTTTCTGCCCGTTCCGAGCACGTTCCGATGATCGGAGGACCACCCGGAGGCCGGGATTTCCTGGCTCCACCCTGACAGAGGGCAAAAGTTGCCCCGAAAACAGGGCCACACGGACACACCTGGTTCCCCTAGAGACGCAGTCCCTCCACGGGGGCCTCCGTTTCCACCCGTTCCAAGTGCGTTCTGACAGTCGGGTGCCCGCCCAGAGGCCGCGATTTTCCGGCTCCACCCTTCCAGAGGGGCAAAAGTTGCCCCGAAAAGAGTGTGACGCGGACACACCTAGTCTTCTTTGAGACGGTGTCACTCCACGCAGGCCTCTGCTTCCGCCCGTTCCGAGCGCGTTCCGACAGTCGGAGGACCGCCCGGAGGTCGCGATTTCCTGGCCCACCCTGACAGAGGGCCAAAAGTTGCCCCGAAAAGAGGGCGACGCGGACACACCTAGTCTTCTTTGAGACGGTGTCACTCCATGCAGGCCTCCACTTCCGCCCGTTCCGAGCGGGTTCCGACGGTCGGAGGCCTGCCTAGAGGCCGTGATTTCCCGACCCCACCCTGACAGAGGCCCAAAAGTTTCCCCAAAAAGAGGGTGATGCGGACACACCTTGTCCACTTTAAGATGCTGTCCCTCCGCGCAGGCCTCCATTTCTGCCCATTCCTAGTGCGTTCTGACGGTCGGAGGCCCGCCAGAGGCCGCGATTTCCCAGCCCCACCCTGACAGAGGCCCAAAAGTTTCCCCTATAAGAGGGTGACGCGGACACACCTAGTCCCTTTTGAGACGCTGTCCCTCCGCGAGGAAATCCGTTTCCGCCCATTCCGTGCGCGTTACAATGGTCGGAGGCCCGCCCGAAGGCCAGGATTTCCTGGCCCCACCCTGACAGTGGTGCAAAAGTTGCCTCGAAAAGAGGGCCACGCAGACACACCCAGTCCTCTTTGAGACGCTGTCCTTCCACACAGGCCTCCGTTTTAGCCCGTTCCGAGTACGTTCCCACGGTCTGAGGCCCGCCCGGAGTCCGGGATTGCCCGGTTCCACCCTGACAGTGGGGCAAATGTTGCCCCGAAAAGAGGGTGACGCGAACACACCTAGTCCTTTTTGAGATGCTTTCCCTCCACGTAGGCCTCCGTTTCCGTCCATTCCGAGAGCGTTCCGACGTTCGGAAGCCCGCACGGAGGCTCTGATTTCCCGGCACCAGTCGGACAGAGGGGCAAAGGTTGTCCCAAAAAGAAGGCGACGCGCGCGCACCTTGTCCTCTTTGAGACGCTCTCCCTCGCTCAGGCCTCTGTTTCAGCCCGTTCCGAGCGCGTTCCGATGGTCGGATGCCCCCCTGGAGGCCGGGATTTCCCGGCCCCATGCTGACAGAGGGGAATATTTGGCCCGAAAACATGGGGACACACGCACCTAATCCTCTTGGAGACGCTCTCCCTCCACGCAGGCCTCCATTTCCGCCCATTCCTAGTGCGTTCCGATGGTCGGAGGCCCTTCCGGAGACAGCGAATTCCCGGCCCCACCCTGACAGTGGGGCTAAAGTTGCCCCGAAAACAAGGGGAAGCGCGCGCACCTAGTCCTCTTGGAGAAAATGCCCTCCGCGCAGGCCTCCGTTTCCGCTTGTTCTGAACGCGTTCCGACGGTCGGACGTACGCCCGAAGGCCGTGATTTCCCGACCCCACTCTGACAGAGGGGAAGAAGTTGCCCCAAAAAGAGGGTGACGCGGACACACCTAGTCCTCTTTGAGATGCTGTTCCTCCACGCCGGCCTCCGTTTCCGCCAATTCCGAGAGCGTTCCGACGTTCGGAGGCCCGCACGGAGGCCCTGATTTCCCGGCCCCAGTCTGACAGAGGGCAAAGGTTGTCCCGAAAAGAGGGCGACGTGCGGGCACCTTGTCCTCTTTGAGACGCTGTCCCTCGCTCTGGCCTCCGTTTCCGCCCGTTCCGAGCGCGTTCTGACGGTCGGAGTCCTGCTCAGAGGCCGCGATTTCCCGCCACCCACCTGACAGATGTGCTAAAGTTGCCCCGAAAAGGGGCGACGCAGATTCACGTAGTCCTCTTACAGACGCTGTCCCTCCGCGGAGACCTCCGTTTCCGCCCGTTCCGAGTGCGTTCCAACAGTCAGCGGCCAGCCCAGAGGCTGCGATTTCCCGGCCCCACCCTGACAGAGGGGCAAAAGTTGCCCCGAAAACAGGGGGACGCGTGCGCACCTTGTCCTCTTGGATACGCTGTCCCTCCACGCAGGCCTCCATTTCCACCCGTTCCGAGCACGTTCCGACGGTCGGAAGCCCGCCCGGAGGCCACGATTTCCCGGCTCCACCCTGACAGTGGGGCAAAAGTTGCCCCGAAAAGAGGGTGATGCAGACACACCTAGTCCTCTTTGAGATGCTGTCCTTCTGCGCAGGCCTCCGTTTCCGCTTGTTCTGAGCGCGTTCCCACGGTCTGAGGCCCGCCGAGAGGCCGCGATTTCCTGGCTCCACTCTGACAGAGGTGCAAAAGTTGCCCCGAAAAGAGGGCCACGTGGACACACATAGTCCTCTTTGAGACACTGTCCCTGCGCGCAGGCCTCCTTTTCTGCCCATTCCGAGCACGATCCGACGGTCGGAGGCCTGCCCGAAGGGCGGGATTTCCTGGCCGCACCCTGACAGGGAGGAAAAAGTTGCCCAGAAAACAAGGGCGACGCGCCCACCTAGTCCTCTTTGACACGCTGTTCCTCCGCGCAGGCCCCCATTTCCAGCCATTCCGAGTGCGTTCTGACGGTCGGATGCCTGCCCTGAGGCCGCGATTTCCCGCCACGACCCTGACAGAGGGCCAAAAGTTGCCCCGAAAAGAGGGTGACGTGAAACACACCTAGTCCTCTTGGAACGCTGTCCCTCCGCGGGGGCCTCCGTTTCCGCTTGCTCGGAGTGCATTCCGACGGTCAGAGTTCTGCCCGGAGTCGGCGATTTCCCGGCCCCACTCTGACAGAGGGACAAAAGTTGCCCCCAAAAGGGGCCATGCATGCGCACGTTCTCCTCTTTAAGGCGCTGTCCCTCCACGCAGGTCTCCTTTTCTGCCTGTTCTAAGTGCGTTCCGACGTTCGGAGGCCCTCCCAGAGACCGCGATTTCCCGGCCCCACACTGACAGAGGGCCAAATGTTGCCCCGAGAAGAGGGTGACGCGGGCACACCTAGTCCACTTTTAGACACTGTCCCTCGCGCAGACCTCCGTTTCCGCCCCTTCCGAGGACGTTCCGATGGTCTGAGGCCCGCCAAGAGGCCGCGATTTCCTGGCTCCACCCTGAAAGAGGGGTAAAAGTTGCTCCGAAAAGAGGGCCACGCGGACACACCCAGTCCTTTTTGAGACGCTGTCCCTCGCGCAGGCCTCTGTTTCCACCCGTTCCGAGGACGTTCCGACGGTCTTAGGCCCGCCCAGACGCCGCGATTTCCTGGCCCCTCCTGACAGAGGGGTAAGAGTTGCTCCGAAAAGAGGGCCACGCGGACACACCCAGTCCTTTTTGAGACGCTGTCCCTTGCGCAGGCCTCCGTTTCCACCCGTTCCGAGGACGTTCCGACGGTCTTAGGCCCGCCCAGACGCCGCGATTTCCTGGCTCCACCCTGAAAGAGGGGTAAAAGTTGCTCCGAAAAGAGGGCCACGCGGACACACCCAGTCCTTTTTGAGACGCTTTCCCTCCGCGCACGCCTCGATTTTCGCCCATTCTGAGCGCGTTCCAACAGTCGGAGGCCCGCCCGGTGGCCGCGATTTCCCGTCCCCAGCCTGACACAGGGGCAAAAGTTGCCCGAAAAGGGGCCATGCACGCGCACTTACTCCTCTTTGAGATGCTGTCCCTCCACGCGGGCCCCCGTTTCTGCCTGTTCTGAGTGCCTTCCTACGGTCGGAGGCCCTCCCGGAGGCCGCGATTTCCAGGCCCCACTCTGGCAGAGGACGATGCACGAGCACTTATTCCTCTTTGAGACGCTGTCCGTCCATGCCGGCCTCCATTTCCGCCCATTCCAAGCGCGTTCCGACGGTCGGAGCCCGCCCGGAGGCCGCGATTTCCCTGCCCCAGCCTGACAAAGGGGCAAAACGTGCCCCGAAAAGAGGGTGACGCGGACACACCTAGTCCTCTTTGAGACTCTGTCTCTCGGGCAGGCCTCCGTTTCCGCCTGTTCCGAGCACATTCCGACGGTCTGTGACCCGCCCGGAGGCTGCGATTTCATGGTCCCAATCTTCCAGAGGGGCAAAAGTTGCCCCGACAGGATGGCCACGCGGACACACCTAGTCCTCTTTGAGATGCTGTCCGTCCGCGCAGACCTCCGTTTCTGCCAGTACCAAGAGCTTTCCGACTGTCGGAGGTCCGCCCAAAGGCTGGGATCACCCGGCCCCACCCTGACAGAAAGGCAAAAGTTGCCTGAAAAACAGGATGAAGCTCGCGCACCTAGTCCTCTTTGAGACGCTGTGCCTCACGCAGGCCTCTTTTTCCACCCATTCCGAGCGAGTTCCGACGGTCAGAGGACTGCCCGGAGGCCGTGATTTCCCGGCTCCAGCCTGAGAGAGGGCCAAAAGTTGCCCCGAAAGAGGGTGACGGGGACACACCTAGTCTTCTTTGAGACGCTGTCCCTCCGCGCAGGCCTCTGTTTCCTCCCGTTCCGAGCACGTTCCGAAAGTCAGAGGCCAGCCCGGAAGCCGGGATTTCCCGCCTCCACCCTGACAAATAGAGATGCACGCGCACTTAGTCCTCTTTGAGAGGCTGTCCCTCCCCGCATGCCTCCATTTCCTCCAGTTACGAGTGCTTCCCTTCAGTTGGAGGCCCGCCCGAAGGCAGCGATTTCCCGGCCTCACCCTGACAGAGGGCCAAAAGTTTCCCCGAAAAGAGGGCCACGCGGACACAACTAGTCCTCTTTGATACGCTGTCCCTCGCGCAAGCCTCCGTTTCCGCCCGTTCCGAGCACGTTCTGATGGTCGGAGTCCCGCCCGGAGTCCGAGATTTCCCGGCACAACGCTGAAAAACGGGCAAAAGTTGCCCCGAAAAGAGGGCCACGTGGACACACCTAGTCCTCTTTGAGACGCTGTCCCTCCACCCAGGCCTCCGTTTCCGCCCGTTCCGAGTGCGTTCTGAAGGTCGGAGTCCCGCCCGGAGGCCGCAACTTCCCGGCCCCACCCTGACAGACGGGCAAGACTTGCCCCGAAAAGGGGCCGACGCGGGCACACCTTTTCCTCTTTGAGACGCTGTCCCTCATGCAGGCATCCGTTTCTGCCCTTACCGAGCGCGTTCCGACAAGCGGAGGCAAGCCCAGAAGCTGCGATTTCCCAGCCCCACCCTGACAGATGGGCAAGACATGCCCAGAAAAAAGGGTGACGCCCGCGCACCAAGTCCTCATTCAGACGCTGTCCCTACACGCAGACCTCAGTTTCTGCCCTTACCGAGCGCGTTCCGACAGTCGGAAGCCCGCTCAGAGGCCACGATTTCCCGGCCCACCGTGACAGAGGGGCAAAAGTTGTCCCGAATACAGGGCGACGCAGACAAACCTAGTCCTCTTTGAGACGTTGTCCCTTTGCGCAGGCCTCCGTTTCCGCCAATTCCGAGCGTATTCTGACGGTCGGAGTCCCGCCGGCAGCCGCGATTTCCTGGCCCCACTCTGACAGAGAAGCAAAAGTTGCCCCGAAAAGAGGGTGACCCAGAGACACCTAGTCCTATTTGAGACGCTTTCCCTCCACGCAGGGATCTATTTCAGCCCTTACCGAGCGCGTTCCGACAGTCGGAGGCCCGCCCAGAGGCTGCGATTTCCCGGCCCCACCCTGACAGAGGCCCAAAAGTTTCCTCAAAAAGAGGGTGACGCGGACACACCTATTCCCCCTTGAGATGCTGTCCCTCCACGCAGACCTCCGTTTCTGCCCTTACCGAGCGCGTTCCGACAGTCCAAGGCCTGCCCGGAGGCCGAGATTTCCCAGCCCTACCCTGACAGAGGGGAAACAGTTGCCCCGAAAAGAGGGCCACGCACACTCACCTAGTCCCCTTTGAAATGCTGTCCCTCCGCGCAGGCCTCCGTTTCTGCCCGTTCCGAGGGTCAGAGACCGGCACGGAGGACGCGACTTCGCGTTCCCACCCTGACAGAGGGGCACAAGTTGCCCCAAAAAGAGGGCCACGTGGACACACCTAGCCTTCTTTCTGATGCTGTCCCTCCGTGCAGGACTCTGTTTCAGCCCTTTCCGAGTGCGTTCCACATTTGGATGCACGCCCGGAGGCTGCGATTTCCCAGCCCCACCCTGACAGAGGGGAAAAAGTTGCCCCGAAAAGAGGGTGACGCAGACACACATAGTCCTCTGTGAGACGCTGTCCCTCCACGCAGTCCTCCCTTTCTGCCTGTATCGCACGCGTTCTGAAAGTCGGAGCCCCCGCCCCCGAAGGCCGGGATTTCGCGGCCACTCCCTGACAGACTGGCAAAAGTTGCCCCGAAAACAGGGCGACCCGCGCACACCTAGTCTTCTTTGAGACACTTTCCCTCTCGCAGACCACCGTTTTCGCCCGTTCCGAGAGAGTTCTGATGGTCGGAGGCCCGCCTGGAGGCCGTGATTTCCCGGCCCCACCCTCACAGATTGGCAAAAGTTGCCCCGAAAGGAGGGCGACGGGCGCACCCCTAGTTTTCTTTGAGAAGCTGTCCCTCCGCACAGGCCTCCATTTCCGCCTGCTCCGAGCGCATTCCGACGGTCGGAGTCCCGCCCAGGGGCCACGATTTCCCGGCACCACCATGACAGATGGGCTAGACTTGCCCCGAAAACAGGGCGATGCGGACCCACTTAGTCCCCTTTGAGACGCTGTCCCTCCACGCAGGCCTCCGTTACCGAACATTCCGAGTGCCTTCCGACAGTAGGAGGCCCGCCTGGGGGACGCGCTTTCCCAGCCCCACTCTGACAGAGAGGCAAAAGTTGCCCCGAAAAGAGGGCCACGCGGACACACCTGGTCCTCTTTGAGACGCTGTCCCGCCGCGCAGGAATCCGTGTCCGCGTATTCCGAGCGCGTTCCAACAGTCGGAGGCCCGACCAAATGCCGCGATTTCCCGGGCCCAACCTGAGAGAGGGGCAAAAGTTGCCCCGAAAAGAGGGCCACAAGGACACACCCAGTCCTCTTTGAGAGGCTGTCCCTCAGCGCAGGCCTCCATTTCCGCCCATTCCGATAACGTTCCACGTTCGGATTCCGGCCCAGAGGGGGCAATTTCCCGGCCAGACCCTGACAGAGAGGCAAAAGTTGCCTGGATAACAGGGCGACGTGAGCACCTGGTCATCTTTGAGGCGCAGTCCTTCCATGCAGGCCTCTGTTTCCACCCATTCCGAGCGCATTCCGATGGTCGGAGTCCCGCCCAGGGGCTGCGATTTCCCTGCACCACCCTGACAGATGGGCAAGGCTTGCCAGGAAAACAGGGCGACGCGGACAAGCCTAGTCCTCTTTCAGACACTGTCCTTCCACTCATGCTTCCGTTTCCACCTGTTCCAAGCGCGTTCCGACGGTCAGAGACCGGCACGGAGGACGCGACTTCGCGTCCCCACCCTGACAGAGGGGCAAAAGTTGCCCCGAAAAGAGGGCCACGTGGACACACCTAGTCTTCTTTCAGATGCTGTCCCTCTGCGCAGGACTCTGTTTCAGCCCTTTCCGAGCACGTTCCATGTTTGGATGCATGCCCAGATGCCGCGATTTCCCGGCCCCACCCTGACAGAGGGGCAAAAGTTGCCCCGAAAAGAGGGCCACGTGGACACACCTAGTCTTCTTTCAGATGCTGTCCCTCTGCGCAGGACTCTGTTTCAGCCCTTTCCGAGCACGTTCCATGTTTGGATGCATGCCCAGATGCCGCGATTTCCCGGCCCCACCCTGACAGAGGGGAAAAAGTTGCCCCGAAAAGAGGGTGATGCAGACACACATAGTCCTCTGTGAGATGCTGTCCCTCAGCGCATGCCTCCGTTTCCGCCCATTCCGAGAGCGTTCTGACAATCGGAGGCCCATCCGGAGGCCGCGATTTCCTGGCCCCACCCTGACACATTGGCAAAAGTTGCCCCGAAATGAGGGCGAAGCGCGAGCCCCTAGTTTTGTCTGAGAAGCTGTCCCTCCGCGCAGGCCTCCATTTCCGCTCATTCCGAGCGTGTTCCGACGGTCGGAGGCCCGCCCGGAGTCCCCGATTTCCCGGCCCCACCCAGACAGAGGGGCAAAAGTTGCCCCGAAACTAGGGCAACATGGACACACCTAGTCCTCTTTGAGACGCTGTCCCTCCACGCAGGCTTCCGTTTCCGCCTGTTCCGAGCCCGTTCCGAGGGTCAGAGTCCGGCACGGAGGACGCGACTTCCCGTCCCCACCCTGACAGAGGGGCAAAAGTTGGCCCGAAAAGAGGGCCACGTGGACACCCCTAGCCTTCTTTCAGATGCTGTCCCTCCGCGCAGGACTCTGTTTCAGCCCTTTCCGAGTGCGTTCCACATTTGGATGCACGCCCGGAGGCTGCGATTTTCCAGCCCCACCTGACAGAGGGGAAAAAGTTGCCCCGAAAAGAGGGTGACGCAGACACACATAGTCCTCTGTGAGACGCTGTCCCTCCACGCAGGCCTCCCTTTCTGCCTGTATCGCGCGCGTTCTGAAAGTCGGAGCCCCCGCCCCCGAAGGCCGGGATTTCGCGGCCACTCCCTGACAGACTGGCAAAAGTTGCCCCGAAAACAGGGCGACGCACGCACACCTAGTCTTCTTTGAGACACTTTCCCTCTCGCAGACCACCGTTTTCGCCCGTTCCGAGAGCGTTCTGACGGTCGGAGGCCCGCCTGGAGACTGCGATTTCCCGGCCCCACCCTCACAGATTGGCAAAAGTTGCCCCGAAAGGAGGGCGACGGGCGCACCCCTAGTTTCCTTTGAGAAGCTGTCCCTCCGCACAGGCCTCCATTTCCGCCTGTTCTGAGCGCATTTCGACGGTCGGAGTCCCGCCCAGGGGCCATGATTTCCCGGCACCACCATGACAGATGGGCTAGACTTGCCCCGAAAACAGGGCGACGCGGACCCACTTAGTCCTCTTTGAGACGCTGTTCCTCCACGCAGGCCTCCGTTACCGAACATTCCGAGTGCCTTCCGAGAGTAGGAGGCCCGCCTGGGGGACGCGATTTCCCAGCCCCACTCTGACAGAGAGGCAAAAGTTGCCCCGAAAAGAGGGCGACGCGGAAACACCCAGTCCTCTTTGAGGCGCTGTCCCTCGAGCAGGCCTCCATTTCTGCACATTCTGAGCACGTTACGACGGTCGGAGGCCCGCCCAGAGGCCGCGATTTCCCGACCCCACCCTGACAGAGGGCCAAAAGTTGCCCCGAAGAGAGGTTTACGCGGACACACCTAGTCCTCTTTGAGACGCTGTCCCTCGTGCAGGCCTCTGTTTGCGCCCTTTCCGAGCGTGTTCCGACGGTCGGAGGCCCACCCGGAGGCCGCGATTTCCCGGCCCCACCCTGACAGAGGGCCAAAAGTTGCCCCGAAAAGAGGGTGACGCAGGCACACCTAATCCCCTTTGAGACGCTGTCCCTCCGCGCAGGAATCCGTTTCCACCCGTTCCAAGAGCGTTCCGACAGTCGGATGCCCGCCCAGAGGGGGCAATTGCCTGGCTCCACCCTGACAGGGGCAAACTTGCCCCGAAAAGAGGGCCACGCGGACAAACATAGTCCTCTTTGAGACGCTGTCCTTCAACGCAGGCCACATTTTTAGCCCGTTCCGAGCACGTTCCCACGGTCTGAGGCCCGCCCGGAGGCCGGGATTTCCCGGCCCCACCCTGACGGAGAGGCAAAAGTTGCCCGGAAAACAGGGCGAAGCGCGGGCACCTTGTCCTCTTTGAGACACGGTCCTTCGCGCAGGCCTCCGTTTCTCCCCGTTCCGAGTGCGTTCCAATGGTCGGAGGCTTGCACAGTGGCCGCGATTTCCCGGCCCCACACTGACAGTGGGGCCAAAGTTGCCCCGAAAATAGGGGGAAGCGCGTGCAGCTAGTCCTCTTGGAGATGCTCTCCCTCCGTGCAGGCCTCTGTTTCCACCGGTTCCGAGCGCATTCCGACGGTCGGATGCCCGCCCAGAGGCCGCGATTTCCCAGCCCCACCCTGACAGAGGGCCAAAAGTTGCCCCGAAAAGAGGGTGATGCGGATACATCTAGTCCTCTTTGAGATGCTGTCCCTCCGCGCAGGCCTCCGCTTCCGCCCGTTCCGACCTCGTTTCCGACGGACTCAGGCCCGCCCGGAGGCCAAGATTTCCCGGCCCCACGCTGACAGGGGGGCAAAAGTTGCCATGAAAAGAGGGTGACGGGCATCCACCTAGTCCTCTTGGACGCGCTGTCCCTCCGCGGAGGCCTCCGCATCCACCCATTCCGAGCGCGTTCTGACGGTCGGATGCCGGCCAGAGGCCGTGATTTCTCGGCCCCACATTGACAGAGGGCCAAAAGATGCCACGAAAAGAGGGAGACGCGGACATGCCTAGTCCCCTTTGAGACGCTGTCCATGCACGCAGGAATCCGTTTCTGCCCGTTCCGGGCGTGTTCCGACGGTCGGAGACCCGCCTAGAGGCCGCGAATTCCTGGCTCCACCCTGAAAGAGGGGCAAAAGTGGCTCCGAAGAGAGGGCCACGCGGACGCACCCAGTCCTCTTTGAGACGCTGTCCCTCGCCCAGGCCTCTGTTTCCACCCTTTCCGAGCACGTTCCGACGGTTGGAGGCCAGCCCAGAGGCCGCGATTTCCCTCCCCCACTCTGAGAGTGGGGCCAAAGTTGCCCCGAAAACAGGGGGATGCCGTGCAGGCCTCCGTTTCCGCTTGTTCTGAGCTCGTTACGAGGGTCGGACGTCTGCCCGGAGGCCACGATTTCCCGGCCCCACTCTGACAGGGGGGCAAAGTTGCCCCGAAAAGATTGTGACGCGGACACACCTAGTCCCCTTTGAGACGCTGTCCCTCCGCACAGGCCTCCGCTTCCGCCCGTTCCGAGCATGTT
>NW_025336129.1:0-1050 GCF_004798865.1 Varanus komodoensis
CATCCCTCTAACCATGATGCCACACTGGTTCTCGACTCAGTTTGAAATGATGGGCAGACATATTTTGCCCTTGGAATGTATTCTTGTTATTGGGTGCACTGACTTTCTTCTGGAACTTGATGACCTTTCATAAGAGGGTTAGACAGGGAAAGAGTTGTACCTATGTACTCATCTATGCAGACATCTAAGATGGGTTCTCCTTTTGGAGAATGGATAGTCCAGCAATAAGATCACAAGATCCACACCTGGTTAAAGATGCTAGGCCATACAATTGCATCCCCATTGATGGTGAGTTCTTTTCCTTCAGGACTTTTGGGATCCAGCCTTCCAACTTTCACTCTTTTGAAGGAGAAATTGGAGAAAGTGACCAAACTGATTATATCAAATCTGCCTTCCAGTACCCTCTTGTCGCTAAAGGACACTGCTTCTCCAGCTGCATTATTAAATGAAATGCTATGAAGAAATGTATGGAGCTAATTGAATAGGGAAAAAAAGGCAGAATGCAGAGTTGAATGACAAGAACAGGTTCAACAATACCATATGACAGATTTCATATTTTCATAATAATACAGTTTATGGGACATATCCAATATAGATTTTATTTAGCCTAAACATTGTAAGACATTGGACTTAATTTGGCTCATATTAGATTCATTCTTTGGACCTGAATTGATCTACTTTCATATACGAATGTAAGAACATAGAATCATAGAATTGGAAGGGGCTAGAGTGCCACTGAATATTGCTCAGTGCTGGAAACTTGCTCAGTGCTGGACTCCAACACTGAGATTTTAATTATTTTCAGCTGTTATTGGAAGAAATGCAAGTTCACAGAATGCCATTAATGAACATGATGTAGAATGTTATCGCTTAATGTATGGATGGGACAGAGGAAGGTGGATGTATTCTGAATATGTCAAAATTTGTTCATTGGCATGAAAGAGCATTTCTTGCAACGAGATCACCTGCCAGGGCTTCAGCTCTTGATCTGCCTTTCTGTTCCGCATCAGGTCTCTGCCTTTGGATCTGGAGGACATCATGGTGTGCAGG
>NW_025336129.1:1386-26530 GCF_004798865.1 Varanus komodoensis
TGCTGTCACAATCCACACCTTCCTAAAGGATGTTGTGGAGTTATCTCGCAGATCTTGCATGAACTGAGCTGTTCTTATCCATGAAATAGTCAGCGATTCTCCATACATGATTAATGCACTGACTTTACTAATTGTGAAAATACCATATATCTCCGCTAAAAAATGACTGAATTTATCAGCATCATCAAGAGAGGCCAGTTGTGGAATGCTCTTTCTAAAGGCGGAACAAATGCCATTCTGAGAAAGTAGTTCCTCCAGGACCTGCATGAAATGTTCTCCGCTGTTCGTACCATCAACAACGACACCAATCCACATCCACCCAAAATACTGAAGTAACCTGAGAATCCCGATGTACTGACTGTCTTCATATGGGACCATGTGGTAAAAGGAATGCATCTGTATGGTCTCTCTCTTTGCTGGTGCAATTGATCCATATGTGAGCTAAATGGAGATCAAATGTTTTAGAGATCAGTTAGATTAAGCCTACATTTTCATGGTTGAACCTGCAGTACTTAAGAATCCCTAATGCATGGTCTGAAGGAGTAGCAGTCAGCAAACTGATGAAAGAAAACATGAGATTAATTCTGTAGCCACTTTTACACAATGTATTAAGATTTCTGTCCTACAGAACATTATCTCCAAGGTTGTGTTCTAGTCCTTTACTGCAAGGCTCATGTCATTCTCATGTCTCTACATTAAAGTCTAAATTGTCTCTCAACTCATTGCAAGAAATGCTCAAGTCAGGCTTCAAGTCTCTACCCTGATCTTAGATTTTATTAGAGTCATCTCTTTGAAAAATCTGTACACAAAGAACTTCAATGAGATATCAGAATCTGATCTGGTCTAGGATTGCTTTCATTGTTGCTGAACTCCTCAGATGTTTTCAACTATGAAGTTATTCATAGATGCTTCAAAAGATGCTTGCTCCTGGGGAGGAAAGCTATAGCAAATCTAGACAGCATACTAGAAAGCAGAGACATCACCCTGCCAACAAAAGTGCGTATAGTCAAGGCTATGGATTTCCCAGTTGCAATGTATGGCTGTGAAAGCTGGACCACAAGGAAGGCTGAGTGCAAAAGGATTGAGGCCCTTGAATTGTGGTGCTGGAGGAGACTCCTGTGAGTCCCTTGGACCACAAGGCAATCAAACTGGTCAGTCCTAGGGGAGATCAACCCTGACTGCTCTTTAGAAGGTCAGAACCTGAAGATGAAACTCAAATACTTTGGCCACCTAATGAGAAGAAAGGACTCCCTGAAGAAGAGCCTAATGCTAAATACAATAGATGGCAAAAGAAGAAGGGGATGGCAGAGAATGAAGTGGCTAGATGGAGTCACTGAAGCAGTTGGTGTGAGCTTGAGTGGACTCCAGGGGATGGTGGAGAACAGGAAGGCCTGGAGGAATGTTGTCCATGGGGTCATGATGGGTCAGACATGACTTTGCGGCTAACAACAACAACATGAAGTTCTTCACATAATGATAAAATTGGACTGAAGTCTCCCCATACAGACAGAAAGAGGATCCTACCTGTGGAATTTTGTAATAACCTGAAATATCTGCCATATTCACAGAGGTATCAAAGCCAAGTCCTCCAATGGCTGCTACAAGGTTTTTCTGGGTGCCACATTTGTAATTGGGCACAAAACTTTGAGATTTGAAAACAAGATCCAAAGTGGTACGATATGTCATCCTTGCATCGTAGTAGCTGTCCTGGATGTGGAATCCAAGGGTGACATTGGGCAAGATCCTGTGATCCTTGTTGATCTCCTCCACAGCAAATGCCAAGGCCAGGGCATGCTGGTAGAATTTTGTTACTATGCTGCAACAAATTGAGTTGATTGCATCAGAAGAAAACTCTGAAATGCTGCAGAACATCATTCATTTCTCACCCCTTTGGGTGCAATGCCATTCATGTCTATACAGTGAAAAGCCTACACCTCCATGTATGACTCAGCCAGGCATGTTGCTTGGGAAATTCTAGAAGCTTCAGAAGGCTATTCCATCTAAGCATCCATAGGATTTCATTCTTAGCTTAGTTCCATCACAAAAATACTCTTATAAAAATTCTTCATCAGTGCAAAAAAGAATTTCACAACACAAAACTAGCATGCCTGCAATGTTTGACATGTTATCATGTTGACTCAATTTCTTGTTGTTATGCATAATCAATTTCTTTCCAATTTCAGACAGTTCTGTGAATGGAAACCCTCCAAGGTTTCTTTAACACCACAGTTCTTGTAAATTTAAAACTGTGGGTCCTTTTGTGGAATCAATCCAAAACCTATGAGGGATTATTATTATTATTATTATTATTATTATTATTATTATATTTTCTATGATGGGGGAATAAAATATATATTTTGTTTCACAATTTTGCAACTTGTATCAAGGATTATTTGCATTATTGTGAAGTTCATAAAAGGTGGGCAGGGGATAATTACTTACTCTGGCACCCCAAACATTTCCTGAGAAGGTTGTTCCTGGTAGGCAACTCCACTGGAGCCATAAGTGATCAGAGAAACCATCTCACCAACAATGAGACAACCAGGCTGGTACCACTCTTGTGGAACTGGGAGGGGATCCTTCATGGAACATTGCATGGTATCTCCTTTACACACCATGTGAGGCAGGAAAAGGTGGAATACTAGTAGGCACAGCATACTAGTGGTGAAGTTTCACTCTAGATAGACTTTTCCGTGTTTTTACAGAGGAATGAAATTATTTCAACACCAAACGTTGTGCTCTGCCAATATACCCCTTCAGAGAAAGTCATCAGAAATACCTTTAACCACGAAGATGAATGTGAAGGTCTGCCTTGTGCCCTAGCAAGCCATCCAGTTGCATGCTTGCTCCATGATGGAAAAAGCTTTAATGGAGACTTGAAATCAAGTAAGCCCTGCTTCCAGCTTGCCCAAAGTCACAGTCCTCTGTGGCAAAAGGGTTTATTTCAAAGCACTTTCAGACTTCTTTGTCCATTGCTTCATTTTTACAATCTTCCTCAAATACTTTGATGCATTTGTGCAGAGTAAATTATACTCATATGCTTAATTCCAAAGGGAAACATTGAATTCTCTATCTGGAGTGGCTGTTTGGCACTGGTATCTTTATTTTCCTTCACTTTTCTTCTTCCTTCATGCCTTGCTTTGTTTCTCATATAAGAGGTCAGATCACCTTTTCCCTTTGTGGTATGCAAGAGGCAGGTGGTTAATGGACGTCAAACAGTAAACATGAACAAGAAAAGTTAGGAAGACCCTGAGTAGGGGCACAAAACATCATCAAATCTGGAAATAGAAACCAGTGCCCATCTCAGTTTTATCAAGGGAATGGAAGATGAATCGATTGATGGAAGGCTTGGAATATGTAGGTGTGTACTTGATAAACAGGGAGGAGAGAGAATAGCCTTGAAACCAGACAGTTTGTCATATCTCAATAAAATTGGTGGAAACATGGACAGTGGCTCACAGGGGATCACACATGATTGGTGGGTGCTTGGGTAATGCAACATTCTCAGGGACCTTGTGAATTGTGACACAGAAGCAACTTTTTAGGACTTCCCACAATATTTCTGGCTGCATTGAAAATCCATAGTAGTTTTCCACATCCAAAGTCTTTAGTTGATTGTGTCCTACCTAATGAATCCTCCAAAGAATCAAGGGGTCATAGAATTGTAATAAAATGTCATAAATGTCTTACTCCCAGGGACCAAATACTATGAACTGTCACACATAAGATTCTTTTTAGGACAACAAAAAGTGCAAAATTTAAAAACAAGCAATTCTGATCCTCGTGATGGAACACAGTAATGTTTTGTCAGCTACCTAAAAAGGCCTAGGCAGAGTTAGGCAGTCTATAAATATGCTTATTTATTTATAAATAAATAAATAAATAAATAAAGTGATGCTAGAGTGGTGAAGGGTCCATGAATAAGTAGACTTAGAATACGTAGGTGCGGATATAATAAATGGGGAGGAGAGAGGATAGCCTTGGACCTAGTCTGATTATCATGTCACAATTAAATTGGTGGACACATGGACAGTGGATCACAAGGGATCAGATCCTGAATGGTGGGTGCTGGCATGACGCAATGAGTGCCTGACTCTCAGGGAACAAAATCTATGAATTGAGACACAGAAGCAACTTTTCAGGACTCCCTATTGTATTTCTGGCTGTATTGAAAAGCCATGGTAGTTTTACACATCCAAAATGTTTAGTTGATTGTTTTCTACCTAATGTATATTTTTCCTTCATAGAATCAGGGAAGTGCAGAATTGTAATAGAGCTGTCATAAACACCTGTCTCTCAAGGACCAAGTTCTATTACACAGAAGCTACTTATTTAGGACAACGATAAATGCAACAATTAAAAAACAGCAATTCTGATCCTTGTGATGGAGAACAGTAAAGTTTTGTCAGCTGCCTAGGAAGGCCTAGGCAGTGTTAGGCAGCCTATAAATATGCTTATAAATAAATAAAGTGATGCTAGAATGGTGAAGTGTCCATGGGCAGGGAAAACTGTTGCCACAAACTTACACACCTTGAAGTATACGTACTTTTTATCACTTCCATGATAATGATAATTCAGCGATGTACATACATACTGTGCCAATCTGGAATATGAGATCTAAGAGTACCTGTGGAGTCCAAGTCTGTATGAAAGAATTTTGCTTGGTTCTCATTGTAAACTAATATATATGCTGAGATTTAGAGTATTCTGGATGGGTGTGGTCTCTTCCCTTTTGCCTTCATCTCAAGTCACCATAACAATGCAGAGGGCTTTTGACAGAATATATATTCTATAAATGGGTCAGTTTATGGAGATCAATGCAACTTAAAATGGGGGGAAATGAGAATCAGAAAGGAACAGAAATGGACAGGTTGGTATTTCCTTAGTACCACACTGTCCCTGCCTTACTTAAGTCCAGTGAATCCAAACCCAGACTTCTAAGGGTTTATTACTGCTGGTTAAGCATGTTCTTCTGTATGCCCTGTTCATCATGACAAGTTCTATTACTTGTCCAGTGGTTTAGGGATGCTTAGCATTAAGATGAACCTGGTCACATGGATCTTCTGCTCACTTAGACCTATGTATGGGGAAAGTAAATGCCTCCACAGGGCTATGGAGATCTCTTTCCCATTAATGGTTCAGATCACCCCTAGAAGTATGTGAGAAAATCGAAAAATGCCCTCACATATGCTACTATCAATGGGAGGAGAATGTGTGCATTTCAAAAAGTCACACCGATGGTGCATACACTTGGAAAAATATGAATGAAGATATGCGCAGTGATATAGATGTGAGTCCAAATGTGTGTCGGGATAAGCTTGGAAGGACTTTGCTGATGTTTGTTCCTTCCTTCCCTGCTCATTGAGGAAGAGTGAGAGCAGCAGTAAAACTTGCCTGGACTCAGGAATGGAGGGGAGATTGAACCACACCAGCCGCACCAGATGCAGAAGATGCCACAACTGTGACCACCCCTGTTTTTACAAACCTACTCTACATTCTCATGAGGATATCTAAGTTGGCAGCATTTCCCCTTTCCTTAGTCATTCATTCATGTACATATTTTCCCCCAACTTATTAATATGGCAAATGGAACATCCATGAAGGAATTAATCCTTCCTGGCTTCCCAGTTCTTCAGAAAAGTTACCTGATACTCTCTGGGGTCATCCTGACCATGTGCATCCCCACCTTGCCTGGGAATTTCCTCATCATCATAATTTTGAGGGTTAGGAAGAATGTGATGGCAAAGAGAAGCAACATAACAAAATTCCAGCTTTCAGAGTCATAACATTTCCAGCTGCTGCAGCTACTTTCCAGATATTTTTCAACATTCATGTATCTCATTTCTCCTTAAGCTTACACAGGTGTTTCAGTGTGAAATTGTGCTGTGGAAATCAGAAAAAAAACCAGTTTATTGGGGTCCTACAATTTTCTTTCTCCTTCCTTCCTTCCTTCCTTTCTTTCTTTCTTTCTTTCTTTCTTTCTTTCTTCTTTGAAACATTTGTACACCACCTTTTGTACCACTGCACCTCTGGGCAACTCACAATCAAATTCTACCATGACCGTCTTCTTTCTTTACTACATTCTGAGCTCAAAAATACCTGCATGTTTCCAAGCATATTGTCTAAATATATGGATCAATTGTACATATTTTTAAATGTTCATGTTTTTCTCCAGTGATTAAGGTGTGGTTGCACATACTTTCCAGAGGTGTGCATTTTTCCATGAGTTTGGTTCCATGGGTTGCATCCTATGCTTTGAAATGCATGGGCTTCAACTGTAAATTAGATACAGGCCCACTTTATTTTTCTGGAAAGGTGGGTAGTTACATGCACATTCATGTGACACAGTGGCTACTTTAAGTGCTGTTGATTTAGGTGTAAAATCGATTCATATTGCAATATTTTATTGTCACTTCAATAATTTTCATTAGATTAAAATAAGGACGATGATAGACCATAAGCACTTGATGCTAGTACTAGTTCAGTATATAGGATGCTGCACCTTTATCCAATCAGTTTGGTCACATTTGGCATAAACAGCTCATCATTATGCATGCCTAATCAGAAGTCTGTCCTGTTAAATTCAATAGATTGATTCACACATGAATACATAATCAACAGCCTGCATGGTTTTATGTTTATGCACTACGCTGGATGCTCCAAAGCATGGCTGGGGTCGTCTCACAATATCAATTCAGATTGTCTTTGTCTCACATCAAAACTAAAGTTACTTGGCCAGAACGTCCAGCAATCAGAATGAAAATGCATTGAAGGAAAGTTGTACTGTGAATTTTTTATGTTAATGGGCCAAAAAAATGTTATGTAAAGAAAAGATAATAGGGCTGCTATAGTTAGGCATACATTCTGCTTTTTCATGCACTCAGTAGGAATTAAGGAATAACTGAAAGCCATTCCTATGCAGCTTGAAACCCTATGAGGATGGATTTCACCAGAACAAATGTTGAGAGGGAATGAGGGGTAATCCTATACTGATACTAAAACTCCTAACCCTCCAGAAGTACAATAGGCTAGAGATAAGGAAACGGTCAGTTCTTTCTCATTAGCTGAACTCTGCAGTTCATCTCAGGCCTCAGCAAAATGATGTAGCATTTGGGGGCAAAGATACAACCCAGTAAGCCAGCAGCGGAGGACAAGATGGAGAAGATCTCCACAGCCACCGTGTTCTCGCCTCTCGTGCTCAGGTAGGTGGGCACAAAGGAGACCCACACACTGCAAAACATCAACATGCTGAATGTAATGAACTTGGCTTCATTAAAAGCATCTGGCAACCTACGGGCTAGGAAAGCCACAGTGAAACTGGCAAGGGCCAGGAGACCCATGTAGCTCAGGACACAGAAGAACAGGGGGACTGACCCTTCGTTGCATTGCAGAACTATTCCTTCAGTCACAGAGTCATAGTCTAAGTCAGGGAAAGGAGGGGCAGATGCCAGCCACATGGCGCAGAGGCCTGCTTGAACAGAGGAGCAGGCGAGGGTGATGCAATGGGCCAGTGTTTTCCCCACCCAGTTCTTCAGCCTTGACCCAGGCTTGGTAGCCCTGAAGGCCAGAGAAACGAGGGCGGTTTTTGCCAAGACACAAGAAACGGCCACTGAGAAGATGATTGCGAAGGCTGGTTGTCGGAGGAGGCAGGTCACTTGGCCAGGCTGTCTGAGGAAGAGCAAAGGAGACAGGAAGCAGAGCAGGAGAGAGACGAGGAGCATGTAGGAGAGGCCCCGGTTGTTGGCTCTGACCAGGGGAGTATCATTGTGCTTAAGGAAAATGCCGAGCAACAAAACTGTGATCAAGGCAAAGAAAAGAGCAGCTGAGGTTAAGCTGATCCCTAAAGGTTCTTCATAAGACAGGAAATGGATCAATCTGGGAAAGCAACCACTCCTGCCCTTGTTTGGATACTGATCTTCTGGGCATCTGAAACATTCATTCATGTCTGAAAAGGAGAAAGTCAATGCCAGTTTGTTAGATGGCAGCATGGTCAGGGTTGAAGCCAAAAAGCTTCTTCAGAAGAACACTACTGCTTAGGGAAATGGATTCTATGCCCCATTGGTTCTCCCATGCTTTCCAAATCCCCTCCAGTGTGTTGGAGGATCTGCAATGAAATATTTGGCTGATTCAAAGGTGTTAACAAGAGCGGTGAAAACAGATGCTGTCACCTTCTTCACTCAGAAAATATCTCTGAATGAAAGAAGTGACAGCAAAGCTGGTGCTTTCCACCACTTACCTGTTTCGTTTGAAATCTTCCCCTCAGGACACAGAATACAATCATAGCAACAGAACTTCTCCCCTTCCCTCCTTCTCTTCTGGTAACCTGGATGGCAGCGTTCATTGCAGAGAGAAACAGGAATCACCTGTCCAGACATGAGATAATGTTAATCTAGGATTCATTCATACCTCTTCATGGATCATCTGAAGATCTATAGGCCCATGTGGTTTTTCATAGAAATGGAAACAGCCAATTGGTGGCCTGTGGGAAGGAAAAAGAATGCTCCCCTCCCAACGTTAATCGCAATAAAGAGAACACTGGTTATTGAGGTGATTGCTTTTAAATGAATAAACATCATCCAATAAACACCATCTGTCTAGAAAAGCTTGAAATAAATACATATTGAAGTAAGACAGGGTAAATGTTCACTTTGATTTTGTTACAGAGTCAAGTATGAACATGGGAACTTCTTATAATTAAATTGATTTTATACCCTGCCCTTTCTCCAATTGAGTGGAATTCAAGACATCCATTTTATATCCACCACAACATTGCTAAGATGCACTTTGGGCTAAGAGTCTGTGACTGGCCCAAAGTCACCCTGTGAGCTCCATAACCATGTAGGGACTAGCACTTGTATCTCCCAGGAGCCCTGTCCATCCCTCTAACCATGATGCCACACTGGTTCTCGACTCAGTTTGAAACGATGGGCAGACATATTTTGCCCTCGGAATGTATTCTTGTTATTGGGTGCACTGACTTTCTTCTGGAATTTGATGACCTTTCATAGTAGGGTTGGACAGGGAAAGAGTTGTACCTACGTACACATCTATGCAGACATCTAAGATGGGTTCTCCTTTTGGAGAATGGATAGTCCAGCAATAAGATCACAAGATCCACACCTGGTTAAAGATGCTAGGCCATACAATTGCATCCCCATTGATGGTGAGTTCTTTTCCTTCAGGACTTTTGGGATCCAGCCTTCCAACTTTCACTCTTTTGAAGGAGAAATTGGGGAAAGTGACCAAATTCATAATATCAAATCCACCATCCAGTACCCTCTTGTCGCTAAAGGACACTGCTTCTCCAGCTGCATTATTAAATGAAATGCTATGAAAAAAAGTATGGAGCTAATTGAAAAGGGGGAAAACGCAGAAATGGGAAGTGAATGACAAGAAAAGATTGGAGAATAGCATAATACAAATGTCATATTTTTGGGAATAATCTGGTTTTTGGGACATGTCTGATGCAAGTTTTATGTAGTCTACACCCCTTGAAATGCATTGAACTATATTGGTTCATATTAGATTAACAGTTTGGAACTGAACTGATACACTTTAAGAGTGCCAGAACTTAGAATCATAGAATAATGACAGGCAGAAGGATATTGGGTCCAAGTTCATGTTCAAAACAGGAATCCAACACTGAGATTTTTATTATTTTCAGCTCTTATTGGAAGAAATGCAAGTTCACAGAATGTTATTAATGAACAATATGCAGAATGTTATCTCTTAATGTGTGGATGGAACAGGGGAAGGTGGATGCATTCTGGACATGGCAGATTTTGTTCATTGGCATTTCTTGCGAAGAGATCACCTGCCACGGCTGCAGCTCTTGAAGATCAGCCTTTTTCTCCTGCATCAGGTCTCTGCCTTTGGACCTAGAGAAAAACATGGTGTGCAGGGCATGTGCCACAGCATGGACTGCATTGTAGATGCTGTAGCTGTGGCCAGTCATGTCCATTTCAAACTGAGGTGAGGGAAGGTTCTCCAGCTTCTCTTCCCCAGTGCACAGTTCATGGGCAGTGGTTGGTGAAGTGAGATCTGCAAAGGAACAGTCAAACGCTTGCTCCCAGAAAGCTTTCAGAAAACCATCCTCTTGGTTCCAGTTAGGTTTTACCCTCTGGAGAAAGTCTCTGAACCCTGGAGGATCCTTGGATGGAATAGTAAACGAAATGGCACCTTGGAACAGCTGAAGACCCCAACCATGTTGAAAGCCCTTGAGTATGAAATCAATCTGTGCTGTCACAATCCACACCTTCCTAAAGAATGTTGTTGTGTTTTCTCTCAGATCTTTCACAAACTGAGCTGTTCTTATCCATGAAATAGTCAGTGATTCTCCATACATGATTAATGCACTGACTTTGCTGTTTCTGAAAATCCAATTTATCTCCGATAAAAAATGACTGATTTTATCAGCATCATCAAGAGCGGCCTGTTGTGAAATGCTTTTTGTAAAGGCGGAGCAGATCCCATTCCGAGAAAGCAGTTCCTCCACGACCTTCATGAAACGTTCTCCGCAGTTACTACCATCAACAAGGACACCAATCCACATCCACCCAAAATGCTGAAGTAACCTGATAATCCCAATGTACTGACTGTCTTCATATGGGGCCATGTGGTAAAAGGAATGGATCTGTATGGTTTCTCTCTTTTCTGGTGCAATTGAACCATATGTGAGCTAAATGGAGATCAGACATTTTAGACATCAGTTAGATTATGCCATTTTCCTAGCTGAATGTGATTTTCTTGAGAAGTCCTTGTGCCATTTTCTCCAACAGATCAGGGGTACTTTATCTTCAGTGATGTGTTCAAGTCCTTAACTCCAGGTGGGCATGTCATGAGCAGAGCCGGCTGTAGTTAGACTAGATGGCCCGGGAGAGAACCTTCTGACTCACTCTGTTTCTATGTTTCTATGTTTCCAAACCTAAGGCAAGTCCCATGTATCTACATTAAAGTCCAAATTAAGTCTAAAGTCATTTCAAGAAGTGTTCAAGTCAAGTCTCTTTTCCTTGATCTGAGATTTAATTGGAGTCATTTTTTAAAAATTCTATGCACTTGGAACTTTAAAGAGATATCAGAATCAGATCAGGTCTGATAAAATTGGACTGAAATTTATCCCCATCCCCCAACGCAGAGAAAAATAAATCCTACCTGTGGAATTTTGTAGTAACCTGAAATCTCTGCCATATTCACAGAGGTATCAAAGCCAAGTCCTCCAATGGCTGCTACAAGGTTTTTCTGGGTGCCGCATTTGTAATTGGGCACAAAGCTCTGAGATTTGAAAACAAGATCCAGAGTGGTATGATATGTCATCCTTGCATCATAGTAGCTGTCCTGGATATGGAATCCAAGGGTAACATTGGGCAAGATCCTGGGATCCTTGTTGATCTCCTCCACAGCAAATGCCAAGGCCAGGGCATGCTGGTAGAATTTCGTTACCATACTGCAACAGAGTGAGTTGATTACATTGGACGAAAACTCTGAAATGCTGCAGAACATCATTCATTTGTGAGCCCTTTGGATGCAATCCCGTTCATGTCTATACAGTGGGAAGTCTACCCCAGTTTGCATTCTCAGCCAGTCATGTTACATGGGAAATGTTAGAAGCTGCAGAAGGCTATTCTATCCAAGCATGCATAGAGCTGCATTCTTAGCTTAGTTCCACCGTAAAATATACTCTTAGAAAAATTCTGCTACAGTGCAAAAATATGTTTTGCATCAGAAAACTTGCATGGGTACATTTCATTACATTTTACCATGTGGACTCAATTTCTCGTTATTATGTGGAACCAAATCCTGTCCAACTAAAAACAATCCTATGACTGAAAACCCTCCAAGGTGTCATTAACACCTCAGGTCTTGTAACCTCAAGGCTGTGGATCCTTTTGAGAAATCAGTGTTTTGGAAGGAGAAGCCAAAATGCTTTCCCTTTCACTATTTTGTAACTTGGATAAAATATTCTTTGTATTGTCATGATGTTCATAAACTGGCAGGCGGGGGATAAATACTTACTCTGGCACCCCAAACATTTCCTGAGATGGTTGTTCCTGGAAGGCAACTCCACTGGAGCCATAAGTGATCAGAGAAACCATCTCACCAACAATGAGGCCACCGGACTGGGACCACTCATGTGGAACTGGGAGGGGATCCTTCATAGAGCATTGCATGGTTTCTCCTTTACACACCATGTGGAATACTAGTAGGCACAGCATACTAGTGGTGAAGTTTCACTCTAGATAGACTTTTCTGTGTTTTTACAGAGAAATTACATAAGTTCAATAGGTTACGATACGCTCTATCAAAATACCCCTTCAGAGAAAGTTATCAGAAATACCTTTCACCATGACGATGGACGCAAAGGCATGCCTTGTGTCCTAGCACAGATTGCAAGCAATCCAGTTGAATGTTTGCTCCGTGATAGAAAAAGGTTTAATTTAATGGAGACCTAAACTTGAGTGAGCCCTGCTTCCAGCTTGTCCAAAGTCACAGTCCTCTGTGGCAAAGGGGTTTATTTCAAAGCACTTTCAGACTTTATTATCCTTTGCTTTCTTTTAACTATCTTCATCAAAGCCTTTGATGCATTTGTGCAGAGACCAAGTTATACCCATGTGCTTAATCCCAAAGGGGAACACTTGATTCTACATCATTTTGGACCTGAGTGGCTGTTTGGCACAAATATCACAACAGCAACAAAATTTCCTTCACTTTTCCTATTTAATTCTTCCTTGCTTTGTTTCTCATATATGAGGACTGACCACCTTTTCCCCTTGTGGTATGCAAGAGGCAGGTGGTTAACTGATGTCAAACAGTAAACATGAACAAGAAAAGTTAGGAAGATCCTGAGTAGGGGCACAAAAAATCACCAAATCTGGAAATAAAAACTAGCATCCATCTCCAGTTTTATCAAGGGAATGGAAGATGAATCCATGTACAAAAGACAGAAAATGTAGGTGCGGATATAATAAATGGGGAGGAGAGAGGATAGCCTTGGAACTAGTCTGATTATCATGTCACAATTAAATTGGTGGACACATGGACAGTGGACCACAAGGGATCAGATCCTGAATGGTGGGTGCTGGCATGACGCAATGAGTGCCTGACTCTCAGGGAACAAAATCTATGAATTGAGACACAGAAGCCACCTTTTCAGGACTCCCTATTGTATTTCTGGCTGTATTGAAAATCCATGGTAGTTTTACACATCCAAAATGTTTAATTGATTGTTTTCTACCTAATGAATCTTTTTCCTTCATAGAATCAGGGAAGCATAGAATTGTAATAGAAATATCATAAACACCTGTCTCTCAAGGACCAAGTTCTATTACACAGAAGCTACTTTTTTAGGACAGCGATAAATGCAACATTTAAAAAACAGCAATTCTGATCCTTGTGATGGAGAACAGTAAAGTTTTGTCAGCTGCCTAGGAAGGCCTAGGCAGTGTTAGGCAGCCTATAAATATGCTTATAAATAAATAAATAAATAAATAAATAAATAAAGTGATGTTAGAATGGTGAAGGGTCCTTGGGTAGGAAAAGCTGTTGCCACAAACTTACACACCTTGAAGTATCTGTACTTTTATCACTCCATGATAATGATTATTCAGCGATGTACATACATATTGTGCCAACCTGGAATATGAGATCTAAGAGTACCTGTGGAGTCCAAGTCTGTATGAAAGAATTTTGCTTGGTTCTCATTGTAAACTAATATATATGCTGAGATTTAGAGTTTTCTGAGCGGTTGTGGGGTCTTCTGTTTCGCCTTCATCTCAAGTCACCATAACAATGCAGAGGGCTTTTGACCAAATTTATATTCTATAAATGGATTAGTTCACGGAGATCAGTGTAAATTGAAATGGGAAAAAGGCGAACCAGAAAGAAACAGAAATGGACAGGTTGGTATTACATTAGTCGCTGACTGTCCCTGTCTTCCATAGGCCAAGTGAATCCAAATCCAGCCTTCTCAGGGTTTATTAGTGCTGACTAAGCATGTTTATCTGAATGCCATTCTCAGTATGGCAAGTGCTATGACTTGGTCAGGGTTCCAGGGGTGCTTATGGTCAATACGCACCTGCTCACATGCATCCTGTCCTCTCTTAGCCTCATGTACCGGACAAGCACTTTCTTTCAGCTTCGCCTGATTCACCACCTGCGTCCCTACCTGGAGAATGACTGCCTGGTGTCAGTGACACACTCATTGGTAACTTCCCAACTAGACTTCTGTAAAGCGCTCTATTTGGGGCTGCCCTTGAAGATGATCCAGATACTTCAATTGGTGCAAAACAGAGCTGCCAGTTTGCTGACGGGGACTGGGCATTGTGCTGACATAACTCCAGTCCTCCGTCAGCTTCTCTGGCTCCCCATTGAAATCCAGGCCCAATTCAAGGTGTTGGTTATCACCTATAAAGTCCTTAATGGCTTGGGTCCTGGTTACCTAAAGGAGCACTTACATCCATACGTGTTCTCCCGCCCCTTGAGATTGGCGGCAGATGCCCTTCTCCAGGAGCCCTCCGTGAAGGAAATTAGGAGGGTGAGTACCCAGAGGAGGGCTTTCTCCACGGTGGCGCCCAACTTATGGAATGCGTTCCCCAGAGAGGTCCGCCTGGAGATGTAGTTATTTGCTTTTTGGCACCAGGCCAAGACCTTTTTATTGAAACGTCATTTTAATTGTTGATCTTATTTATTGATCTTAACAACTTTGGCCAGGATGTCTCCAACTGTATTTTATTGTATTGATATTTATTTATGTTGTAAGCCGCCCTGAGGCTGAGGCGAATGGGAAGGCATATACGTCTGCTAAATAAATAAAGTGAATGCCTCCACAGGGCTATGGAGATCTCTTTCCCACTAATGGTTCAGATCACCCCTAGCAGTGTGTTGGAAAATTGAAAAATGCACTCACATATACACTTTGAAAAATATGAAGATATGTGCAGGGATATACATGCAAGTACAAATGAGTGTTGGGATGACTTGGGAGGACTTTGCTGATGTTTGTTCTGAGTTGCACGTTCCTCTCTTCCCTGCTTATTGAGGAAGGGAGAGAGCAACAGTAAAACTTGCGAGGAGTCTGGAATGGAAGGGGGATTGAGCCACACCAGCCACAGCAGACACAGAAGGTGCCACAATTCTGGGGACCCCTGGTTGTACAAACCTGCTCTACGTTCTCATGAGAATATCTGTATTGGCAGCATTTCTCCTTTCCTTATTCATTCATGTTCATTATTTTCTCCCCAGTCATGGATATGGGAAACTGGACATCTGTGAATCAGTTCATCCTTCTTGACTTCCCAACTCTATATTCTTCATGTATTCAAAACCCACCTCACAATCTCCTTCAACATCAACAAATTGCTCTCAGTACTGCATCTCATTTCTCCTTAAGCTAACATGACTGTTCAAAGTGAATTTGGGATGTGGAAATCAGAAAAAATCCAGCTTTTCAGGGTCCAACAACGCTATTTATTTAGACATTTGTGCACCACCTCTTGTACCGCACCACCTCTGGGCAACTCACAATCAAATGCCACCATGACCCTCATTCCATCTTCTGCCCTTCCTAGATTCTGAGCACAAAAATGCCTGGATGTTTCCAAGCATATTGTTTAAATATATGGATCAATTGTACATATTTTTGTAATGTTCACATCTCTCTCCATTTATTAATGTGTTCCTGAACATACTTTCCAGAGGTGTTCATTTTTCAAAGGTACGGATTTTGTTCCATGGATTCCATCCTATGCTTAGAAAAGCATGGGCTTCAACTGCAAATGAGATACAGGCTGACTTTCTTTTTCTAGAGATGTGGGTAAATTTATGCACAGTCATATGATGCAGTGCCTACTTTAAGTGCTGTTGATTTAGGTTTAAACTTGATTCATACTGCAATATTTTATCGTCACTTGAATTATTTTCATTAGATTAAAATAAGGATGATGGTGGGCCATATGCACTTAATGCTAGTGTTAGTTGAGCATACAGGAAGCAGCATGTTTATCAAATAAGTTTGGTCACATGTTTCAAAAACAGCTCGACATTATGCATGCCTGCTCAGAAGTTACTACCATTACACTGTTTAGATTGATTCACACATAAATATATAATGCACAGCCTGTAGGGTTTATTTTTATGCACGATGCTGGATGCTCCAAAGTTTAGTCAAGGGTTATCTAGCAATTTCTACAGAAACATTTCTTTATGCTTTATCCTTTTTTGAGTTAGGGTTCAGGTTAGGGTTTTGGGTTGGGGGTGAGAAGAAAAAGGAATCCAAAAAGGGAACTTCTATTCAGATCATCTTGGTCTCATGTCTAAAGTAAGGTTCTTAGAATATCCAGCAAATAGAATGACAATGTACTGAAGGAAAGCTGTGCTAGGAAATTTTATGTTAATAGGCCAAACATTTGTTGCATAAGGAAAAGTTAATATGGCTGCTATTGTTATGCAGACTTCCTCATTTTTAATGGGCTTAGTAAGAACAAAAAAATAGTCAAATGCCATTCTTGTGCAAGTTGAAACCCTTTGAGGACCCATTACACCAGAACAAATGTTGAGTGGGAATCCAGGGTAATCCTACATAAAACACTTGGATACTAAAACTCTTAAGCCTACAGAAGTACAATATACTAGAGACAGGGAAACGGTCAATTCTTTCTCATCAGCTGATCTCTGCAGTTCATCTCAGGCCTCAGCAAAATGATATAGCATTTGGGGGCAAAGATACAACCCAGTAAGCCAGCAGCAGAGGACAAGATGGAGAAGATCTCCACAGCCACCGTGTCTTTGCCTCTTGTGCTCAGGTAGGTGGGCACAAAGGAGACCCACACGCTGCAAAACACCAACATGCTGAACGTAATGAACTTGGCTTCGTTAAAAGAATCTGGCAATCTACGGGCTAGGAAAGCCACAGTGAAACTGGCAAGGGCCAGGAGACCCATGTAGCTCAGGACACAGAAGAACAGGGGGACTGACCCTTCGTTACATTGCAGAACTATTGCTTCAGTCACAGAGTCAGAGTCTAAGTCAGGGAAAGGAGGGGCAGATGCCAGCCACATGGCGCAGAGGCCTGCTTGAACAGAGGAGCAGGTGAGGGTGATGCAATGGGCCAGCGTTTTCCCCACCCAGTTCTTCAGCCTTGACCCAGGCTTGGTAGCCCTGAAGGCCAGAGAAACAAGGGCGGTTTTTGCCAAGACACAAGAAACGGCCACTGAGAAGATGATTGCGAAGGCTGGTTGTCGGAGGAGGCAGGTCACTTGGCCAGGCTGTCTGAGGAAGAGCAAAGGAGACAGGAAGCAGAGCAGGAGAGAGACGAGAAGCATGTAGGAGAGGCCCCGGTTGTTGGCTCTGACCAGCGGAGTATCATTGTGCTTAAGGAAAATGCTGAGCACCAAGGCTGTGATCAAGACAAAGGAAAGGGCAGCTGAGGCTAAGCTGATCCCTAAAGGTTCTTCATAAGACAGGAACTGGATCAATCTGGGAATGCAACTGTTCCTGCCCTTGTTTGGATACTGATCTTCTGGGCATCTGAAACACTCATTCATGTCTGAAAAAGAGGAAGACAACACCAATTTGCCAGTAATGCAGCAAGGTCAGGTGAGAAACCAAAAAGCTTCTTCAGAAGAACACTACTGTTTAGGGAAATGGATTCTATGCCCCCTTGCTTTTCCCATGATTTCCAACTCTCCTCCAGAGTCTTGGAAGTTCTTCAAGAAAATAGTTCACACTTTCATGGGAGTTTAAAGGGTTACCCAGTTTTTGTGCCACCTACCAGTTTGGTTGGAAATCTTCCCCTCAGGACATGGAGCACAATCATAGCAACAGAACTTCTCCCCTTCCCTCCTTCTCTTCTGGTAACCTGGACGACAGCGTTCATTGCAGAGAGAAATGGGAATCACCTGTCCAGACATGAAATAATGTTAGACTGGGAGTCATTTGCACCTCTTCATGGATCAACTGGAAATCTCTAGGCCCATATAGTGTTCAAGGAAGTAGAGAGAGCCACTTGGTGGCCTGTGGGAAGGAAACAGAATTTTGCCCTCCCTGTGTTACAATGAAGGGAGCACTGGTGTTTGGGATGTTTGTTTTTAAATAAATGAACATCATCAAATAAACATTATCTGTGGATAAAAGATTACTAGATATTGAAGCAAGACATGGTAAATACAGTGATTTTTTTACACAGTTATGCATGAAAATTAGAACATATTCCAATTGCAACTTTTTTAATTAACGTGTTTTTATACCCCACCTTTTCTGCAATTTTGAGGAACCCAAGGCATCCATTTTTAGGCTCACAACAGTAACACTGTGATGCAGATAGGGATGAGAGTCTGTGACGGGCCCAAAGTCACCCAGTGAGCTCCATGGCCACATAGGAACTAGCACTTTGATCTCCCAAGAGCCCTGTCCATCTGTAAAGTCAATATGCCACCCTGGATCTTGAATCAGTTTGAAAAGATGGGCAGACATATTTACCTTCAGAATGGATTCCTATTATTGGGTACACTGACCTTTTCCAGCAACTTGAGGACAATTCATACAGGGTTACACAGGATAAGGGCTGCATCTATGTATGTATCTATGCAGACATGTAACATGACATGTACTTTTTCAGAATGCATAATCCAGCAAGAAGACCATAAGCTGCATACCTGGTTAAAGACTCTAGGCCATACAATTGCATCCCCATTGAGGGTGAGTTCTTTTCCTTCAGGACTTTTGGGATCCAGCCTTCCGACTTTCACTCTTTTGAAGGAGAAATTGGAGAAAGTGACCAAATTCATGATATCAAATCCACCTTTCAGTACCCTCTTATCACTAAAGGACACTGCTTCTCCAGCGGCATTATTAAATGAAATGCTAAGAAGAAATGAATGGAGCTAATTGAAAAGGGGGAAAAGGCAGACAGGGGAGTTGAATAACAAGAAAAGATTGGAAAATAGCACATTACAAATTTCATACATTTTGCACTTATATGGTTTATGGGACATATCTCTTGCAAGTTTTATTTAGCCTACACCCATTGAAATGCATTGCACTGTTTTGGTTCATATTAGATTCATAGTTTGGAACTGAACTGATATATTTTAAGAATGGAGGTACATAAAATCATAGAATCTTGACAGGCCAGGAGGACATTGGGTCCAACTCCTTGCTCAAAACAGGACTCCAACACCAAAATTGTTATTATTTTTCAGCTCTTAAAGGAAGAAGTGCAAGTTCACAGAATGACATAAATGAACCAGAGGCAGAATGTTATCTCTTAATGTATGGATGGAACAGGGGAAAGTGGATGTATTCTGAATATGTCGAAATTTGTTCATTGGCATGAAAGAGCATTTCTTGCAATGAGATCACCTGCCAGGGCTGCAGCTTTTGAAGATCTGCCTTTTTGTTCTGCATCAGGTCTCTGCCTTTGGATCTGGAGGACATCATGGTGTGCAGGGCATGTGCCACAGCATGGACTGCATTGTAGATGCTGTAGCTGTGGCCAGTCATGTCCATTTCAAACTGAGGAGCTGGAAGGTTCTCCAGCTTCTCTTCGCCAGTGCACAGTTCATTGGCAGTGGTTGGCGAAGTGAGATCTGCAAAGGAACAGTCAAATGCTTGCTCCCAGAAAGCTTTCAGAAAACCGTCCTCTTGGTTCCAGTTAGGTTTTACCCTCTGGAGAAAGTCTCTGAACTCTGGGGGATCCTTGGATGGAATTGTAACTGAAATGGCACCTTGGAACAGCTGAAGACCCCAACCATGTTGAAAGCCCTTGAGTATGAAATCAATCTGTGCTGTCACAATCCACACCTTCCTAAAGGATGTTGTGGAGTTATCTCTCAGATCATGCATGAACTGAGCAGTTCTTATCCATGAAATAGTCAGTGATTCTCCATACATGATTAATGCACTGACTTTGCTATTTGTGAAAATCTCATATAACTCTGATAACAAATGACTGAATTTATCAACATCATCAAGAGAGGCCAGTTGTGGAATGCTTTTTGTAAAGGCAGAACAGATCTCATTCTGAGAAAGTAGTTCCTCCAGGACCTGCACAAAATGTTCTCCACCGTTCGTACAGTCAACAACAACACCAATCCACATCCACTCAAAATGCTGAAGTAACCTAATAATCCCAATGAACTGACTGTCTTCGTATGGGGCCATGTGGTAAAAGGAATGAATCTGTATGGTCTCTTTCTCTGCTGGTGCAATTGATCCATATGTGAGCTAAATGAAAATCAGAAATTTTAGAGATCAGTTAGATTACCATATTTTTCGCTCTGTAAGATGCACCTGACCATAAGACGCACCTAGTTTTTAGAGGAGGGATCCATGGAAAGCTTCCTGATAATCACAGGCACATTCCCCATCACTTCCCCATGCGCTTCATTAAAAGACGGGTTGCCATTTGAAAACACACACCTACCTGTGATTAACAGCTTTCACCTGTGCCAGAGGAGGGGGCAGAGCAGGGCACGTCGAGCACGTGCTGGCCAGGTGTGGTGCAGCCAGGCCGGCAGCATGCCGGCGGTGGTCTTCCGGGCAGCGCGGCGGCGGCGGCAGGTCTTCCTGAGCAGTGGGGGTGAGCAGTCCGTCTCTCCATGCAGCTGGCAGGTTAAAGCCCATGGCTCCTCCTCCTCCGCGGCAGGTCTTCCCAGGCGGGCGGTGGGGGTGAGCAGTCCGTCTCTCCGTGCGGCCAGCAGGTTAAAGCTCACAGCTCCTCCTCATCTGTGGCAGGTCTTCCTGGGCAGTGGAGGTGAGCAGTCCATCTCTCCGTGTGGCTGGCGGGTTAAAGCCCTCGGCTCCTCCTTCTCCACACCGCTCCCCCTGAGAGGCACAGCTCTCACCTGCGCCGGAGGGTGGGTGGAGCAGCGCACGCTGAGTGTGTGTTGGCCAGGTGGTGCCATGTGGTGCAGGCGGGCTGGCAGCATCCCGGGCGTCGGGCACACACACATTCACTCTATAAGATGCACAGACATTTCCCTTTACTTTTGAGGGGGGGAAAGTGCATCTTATAGAGCGAAAAATATGGTACACCTACATTTTCTGGGCTGAATGTGCAATTTTTAAGAATCCCTATTGCATGGTCTGAGGGAGTAGGAGTCAGCAAACTTGCTGAAATGAAAGAAATATTTCATTAATGGTGTTCCTACTCTTACACCATGTGGTAAGAAATTTCTCCAACAAAACTAGATTGCTTTATCTTCATTAAAATGTTAAGTTCTTTGCTTCAAGCCTCAATTCAAGTTTCACGTTTTTATTTACAAATCCAACTCAAGTCTCATGTCATTGCAGGAAATGTTTAAGCTGAGTCTCATGTCCCTTCCCTGATCTGAGATTTTATTGGAACGATTTTGCAAAAATCTTACACACTTAGATCTTTAAAGAAATATCAGAATCTGATCAGGACTGATAAAATTGGACTGAAATCCCACCCCCCCCCCCTCGCTGGCAACACAAAGACAAACAGACCCTACCTGTGGAATTTTATAGTAACCTGAAATACCTGCCATATTCACAGCGGTATCAAAGCCAAGTCCTCCAATGGCTGCTACAAGATGTTTCTGGGTACCACATTTGTAATTGGGCACAAAGCTCTGAGATTTGAAAACAAGATCCAGAGTGGTACGATATGTCATTCTTGCATCAGTGTAGCTGTCTAGGATGTGGAATCCAAGTGAGACGTTGGGCAAAATCCTGAGATCCTTGTTTATCTCATCCACAGCAAATGCCAAGGCCAAGGCATGCTGGTAGAATTTTGTTACTATGCTGCAACAGAGACAGTTGATTACATCAGAAGAAAACTCTGGAATGCTGCAGAACATCATTCATGTCAGCCCTTTGGATTCAATCCTGTTCATGTCTATACAGTGGGAAGCCTACACCTCCTCCTCCATGCCTCAGCCAGCCATGTTGCTTGGGAAATACTAGAAGCTGCAGAAGGCTATTCCATCTAAGCATCCATAGGATTTCATTCTTAGCTTAGTTCCATTGTAAAAACACTGTTACAAAAATTCCTCATCAGTTCAAAAAAATTTTATCAGAAAACTAGTATTCTTGTAATATTTTATATGTTACCATGTTGACTCTTTTTCTTGTTATTATGTGCAATCAATTCGTCTCCAATTTATGACAACCCTGTGACTCATCTTCCAAGGTGTCTTTAACACCTCAGCTCTTGTAAATTCACAGCTGTGGATCCTTTTATGGTATCATTCCAACACCTATTTGGGATGGGGGAAGTCAATATGCTCTTTTTCAGTATTTTGCAACTCATATCAAGTATTCTTTGTGTTGTCTTGATGATCATAACATGACAGGTAGAGTATAATTACTTACTCTGGTACCCCAAAAATTTCCTGAGAAGGTTGTTCCTCAAAATCGACTCTATTGGAGCCATAAGTGATCAGAGAAACCATCTCACCAACAATGAGGCCACCTGGCTGGTACCACTCATGTGGAACAAGGAACGGATCCTTCATGAAGCATTGCATGGTATCTCCTTTGCACACCATGCATGGCAAGAAAAGCTGGAATACCAGTAGACACAACATACTAGTGGGGATGTTTCTCCTTAGATAGGTTTTCCCATGTTTTTCCAGAGGAATGTCACTATTTCAACATGTAATGTTGTGCTCAGTCAAGATACCCCTTCAGATAAAGTCATCAGAATTACTTTTCAGCATGAAGAGGGACACAAAGGCATGCCTTGTGTCCTAGCACAGACTGCAAGCAATCCAGTTCATGTTTGCTCTATGGTGGAAAAAGCTTTTATGGAGACCTGAAATTGAGCGAGCTCTGCCTCCTGCTTGTCCAAAGTCACAGCCCACCATGGCTCAGTGGTTAATTTTAAAGCACTTTCAGATTTGTTTATCTATTGTTTGCTTTTCACGATCTTCCTTAAAGACTTTGACGCTTTGGTGTGGAGAACAAATTATACGCATCTGCTCAATTCCAAAGGGAAATAACCTGCTTGGCATCTTCTGCATGAAACATGGGCCTGAATGCAATCTGCTGCCCAATTCCATACAATGGTGAGCTTTCGATGCTCGTAACTTGCAGAATTCCACCATTCAGTATCATAACAATTCAAGCTGCTGTGGTTACTTTCCACTTTGATTTCAACATTCATGTATCTCATTTTTTCTTAAGCTTGCATGAATATTTCAGTGTGAATTTGGGATGTGAAAATCAGAAAAAAAATCCAGGTTATCGGCGTCCTACAAATACAACCCTGAGCCTCATTATACCTCGTGTCCTTACTAGATTCTGATACAAAATACCCGCATGTTTCTGAGCATATTGTCCAAATATATGGATCAATTGCACATATGTTTGAAATGTTCACTTTCTTCTGCATTAAGGTGTGCTTGTGCATAATTTCTAGCATAGTGCATTTTTCAAAGGTACAACTTTTGGTTCCATGGATTGCATCCCAAACTTAGAAATCATTGGACTTCTACTGCAACTTAGATTGAGGCCTACTTGCTTTTTTCTGGAGGTGTGAAGTAAATGAATTAAGATCAAAAATGGGTTGCAATGGATTCCCCCTACATTCCTAATGTGAGTCAAACTGCTCCTTCTACCACTACTAAGCACAGTCATCATGAGAATGGATTCCCCTAGTTTTGCCACAATTTCTCCACCCAACCATTCTTGCTCAGTGGCACAGCAGAACACAGTGGTCTACACAGATGCTTTATCTTGATCTCACCCCAAGACTTGTTTGTTTGTTTATATTTATAGCCCTCCATTCTTCCTTCCAAGGAATTCAGCTCACTTAATTCTCCTCCTGTCAATCTTTATCCCCACAACAACAACCCTGTGAGACAAGTTGGGGCGAAAGTCTGTGACTGGCCCAAAGTCATCCTGTGACCTCCATGGCTGTGTGGGGACTAGAACCCAAATTATCTAAGTTCCAGTCCCATGCTCGTAACCACGACACTGCACTGAATCTCCATTGTGAGAAGCTCAAATATACTACATGGGATCTTCAAGTGCTACCTGAAGGACAAGTCAGCTCTAAAACTGTTTGACTGAAACACAGACACCCTGAAATATATTTGAAATTCTTCATCTCATGAAAGAGGCAGTCAGTTCAATGAGGAATCATTGTATTGAACTACTCCCCATGGGCACAAAGTTTGTGAACACTTGTGTTATGAGGTGGCTTCTTTGAATATTGCTGATTTCATTTTAAAGATGATACTTAATGCACTATTTCATTGACTTTTCCATATTTTGATAAGAATAAAATTAGGATTATGCTGGTGCATATGCACTTAATGCTAGTGTAAGTTGAGCCTAAAGATTCAGCACTGTTGTCCAAGCAGTTTGGTACAATTTTGCACAAACAGCTTGACATTAGGCATGCCTACTTAGAAGTCCCATTACATTGAATAGATTGGTTCACACATAAATATATAATGCACAGCCTGCATGGTTTTATGTTTATGCACTATGCTGGAGGCTCCAATGCATGGGTGGGGTATTCCCACAATATCTGTGGAAGCATTTCCTGATTTTATATCACTTTTTGTCGATTGGGCATGAGAAGAAGAAAGGAATCCAGAAAGGGAGTTTCAACTCAGACTGTCTTGGTCTGATGTCAAAACTAAGGTGCTTAGTCCAAATGTCCAGCAAACAGAATGAAAATTTATTGAAAGAAATCTGTGCTATAATTTTTTAATGTTAAAAGGCCAAACAATTGTTATGTAAAGAAAAGTTAATAGGGCTGCTATTGTTATGTAGACATTCTCATTTTTCATGGGCTCAGTAAGAATTAAGGAAAAACTGAAAGCCATTCTCAAGTTGATTGCAACCATTTGAGGACCCATTTCATCATAAAAAATCTTGAGAGTGAATGGGGGGCAATTTTATATTAGTCACTTTGATACTAAAACTCTTAAGCCTCCAGAAGTACAATAGACTAGAGATAAGGAAATGGTCAGTTCTTTCTCATTAGCTGAACTCTGCAGTTCATCTCAGGCCTCAGCAAAATGATGTAGCATTTGGGGGCAAAGATACAACCCAGTAAGCCAGCAGCAGAGGACAAGATGGAGAAGATCTCCACAGCCACCATGTCTTTGCCTCTTGTGCTCAGGTAGGTGGGCACAAAGGAGACCCACACGCTGCAAAACACCAACATGCTGAA
>NW_025336130.1:0-7928 GCF_004798865.1 Varanus komodoensis
GGAAACGGAGGCCTGCGCGGAGGGACAGCGTATCCAAGAGGACAAGGTGCGCGCGCTTCCCCCTGTTTTCGGGGCAACTTTAGCCCATCTGTCAGGGGGGTGGTGGGTAATCGCAGCCTCTGAGCACGCCTCCGACCGTCAGAACAAGCTCGGAATTGGCGGAAACGGAGGCCTGCATGAGGGATAGCGTCTCAAAGAGGACTAGGTGTGTCCGTGTGGCCCTCTTTTCGGGGCAACTTCTGGCCCTCTTTCAGGGTGGAGCCCGGAAATCGCGGCCTCTGGGCGGGTATCGGACCGTCGGAACGCACTCGGAATGGGTGGAAACGGAGAGATGCGCGAAGGGACAGCGTCTCCAAGAGGACTGGGTGCGTTAGCATCGCCCTGTTTTTGGGACAACTTTAGCACCACTGTCAGCGTGGGGCCTGGAAATCTCTGCCACCACGGGGGCTTCCAACCGTCGGAATACGCTCGGAACGGGCGGAAGCGGAGGCCTGCGCGGAGGGTCTGCGTCTCAAGAGGACTAGGTGTGTCCGCGTCACCCTCTTTTTGGGGTAACTTTTCGCCCTCTGTCAGAGTGGGGCCGGGAAATTTCGGCCTCCGGGCGGGCCTCCGACCATCGGAACGTGCTTGGAATGGGCGGAAGCGGATGGCTGCGCAGATGGACACTTTCTCAAAGAGGATTAGGTGTGTCAGCATCACCCTCTTTTCCGGGCAACTTTTGGCCTTCTGTCAGCATGGGGCCGGGAAATCTAGGCCTCCGGGCGGGCCTCCGACTATCGGAACGCACACAGAACGGCCGCAAACGGATTTCTACACGGAGGGACAGCGTTTCAAAGGTGACTTGGTGTGTCCGCGTCACACTCTTTTTGGGGAAACTTTTGGGCCTCTGCCAGGGCGGGGCCGGGAAATCACGGACTCTGGGCGGGTCTCCGACCCTCGGAACGCGGTAGGAATGGGTGGAAATGGAGGCCTGCACGGAGGGAGAGCATCTCAAAGAGGACTAGGTGGACGCGCGTCACCCTGTTTTCGAGAGAATGTTTGCCGCACTGTCAGCGTGGGGCCGGGAACTCACTGCCTCCGGGCAAGCCTCCGACCATTGGAACGTGCTCAGAACGGGCAAAAACAGAGGCCTGCGCGGAGGGACAGCGTATCAAAGGGGACAAGGTGTGTCCTTGTCGCCCTCTTTTTAGGGAAACATTTCGGCCTCTGTCAGGGTGGGGCCGGGAAATCGCACCTCTAGGCAGGCCTCCGACCGTCGGAACGAGCTCAGAACGGGCGGAAACGGAGGCCTGCACGATGAACAGCTTCTCAAAGAGGCCTAGGTGCACGCGCTTCGCCCTGTTTTCTGGGCATCTTTTGCCTCTCTGTCAGGGTCAGGCCGGGAAATCCAGGCCTCGGGCGGGCCTCCGACCGTAGTAACGCGCTCGGTATGGGCAGAAACGGAAGCCTGCGAGGAGGGACAGCGTCTCAATGAGGACTATGTATGTCCGCGTGACCCTCTTTTCAAGGCAACTTTTGGGCACCAGTCAGGGTGGGCCAGGAAATCGTGGCGTCCGGGCGGGCCTCCGACCATCGAAACGTGCTCGGAAAGGGCGCAAACGGAGGCCTGCGCGAGGGACAGCATTGCAAAGAGGACTATGTATGTCCGCCTGACCCTCTTTTCGGGGCAACTTTTGGACCTCTGTCAGGGTGGGGCCGAAAAAATCGCGGCCACTGGGCGGGCCTCCGAACGTCGGAACGTTCACGGAATGGGCGGAAACGGATTTCTGCGTAGAGGGACAGCGTCTCAAAGGGGAGTAGGTGTGTCCGCTTCACCTTCTTTTTGGGGAAACTTTTTGGCCTCTGTCAGGGTGGGGACGGGAAATCGTGGCCTCTGGGCGGGCCTCTAACCATCGGAACGCACTCGGTACGGGCGGAAACGGAGGCCTGCGCGAGGGACAACGTCTCAATGTGGACTAGGTGTGTCCGCGTCACCCTCTTTTCGGGGCAACTTTTGGCCCTCTGTCAGGGTGGGGCTGGGAAATCGCGGCCTCTAGGCGGGCCTCCGACCGTCAGAACGCACTCGTAACGCGCGGAAACGAAGGCCTGCGCGAAGGACAGCTTCTCAAAGAGGACTAGGTGCGCGCGCTTCGCCCTGTTTTCCGGGCATCTTTTGCATCTCTGTCAGGGTCGGGCCGGGAAATCCTGGCCTTCGGGCGGGCCTCTGACCGTCGTAATTCTCACGGTATGGGTAGAAACGGAAACCTGCACGGAGGGACAGCGTCTCAAAGAGGACTATGTGTTTCCACGTGGCCCTCTTTTCGGAGCAAGTTTTGCCCCTCTGCCAGAGTGCGGCTGGGAAATCGCGGCCTCTGGGCGGTCATCCGACCGTCGGAACGCCCTCGTAACGGGTGGGAACGGATTCCTGCATGGAGGACAGCGTCTCAAAGGGACTAGGTGTGTCCACGTCACCCTCTTTTCGGGGCAACTTTTTCCCCTCTGTCAGAGTGGGCCCGGGAAATCGTGGCCTCCGGGCGGACGTCCGACCGTCGGAACGTGGGCAGAACAAGCGGAAACGAAGGCCTGCGCGGAGGGACAGCATCTCAAAGAGGACTAGGTGTTTCCGCGTCACCTTCTTTTCGCGGCAACTTTTGGCCCTCTGTCAGGGTGGGGCCGGGAAATCGCGGATCCGCGCGGGCCTCTGACCGTCGGAACGTGCTCTGTGCAGGCGGAAACGGAGGCCTGCGCGAGGGACAGATGCTCAAAGTGGATTAGATGTGTCCGCGTGGCTCTCTTTTTGGGGCAACTCTTTCCCCTCTATCAGGGTGGAGCCGGGAAATCACGGCCTCTGGGCAATCCTCCGACCGTCGGAACGCACTCTGAACGGCGGGCACAGATTCCTGCGTGGAGGGACATTGTCTCAAAGGTGACTAGGTGCGTGCATCTCCCTGTTTTCCGGGCAACTTTTGCCCCTCTGTCAGGGTGAAGCCGGGAAGTCGCGGCCTCCGGGCGGGTCTCCGACTGTCGGAACGCGCTCGGAACGGGCGGAAAAGGAGGCCTGCACAAAGGACAGCTTCTCAAAGAGGACTACGTGCACGCGATTCGCCCTGTTTTCTCGGCATCTTTTGCCTCTTTGTCAGGGTCGGGCTGGGAAATCCCGGCCTTCGGGCGGGTCTCTGACCGTCGTAACGCTCTCGATATGGGTAGAAACGGAAGCCTGCGAGGAGGGACAGCGTCTCAAAGAGGATTATGTGTGTCCGCGTGGCCCTCTTTTCGGAGCAACTTTTGCCGTTCTGTCAGAGTGGGGCCGTTAAATCGCGGCCTCCGGGACGGCCTCCGACCGTTGGAACGCGCTCAGAACAGTCAGAAACGGAGGCCTGCGTTGAGGGACAGCGTCTCAAAGAGGAGAAAGTGCGCGTGCATGGACCCTTTTCGGGGCAAGTTATGCCCCTCTGTCAGGCTGGGGCCGGGAAATCGCGGCCACCGGGAGGGCCTCCGACCGTCGGAACGTGCTCAGAAAGGGCTGAAGCGGAGGCCTGCACGAGGGACAACGTCTCAAAGAGGACTAGGTGTGTCCACGTGGCCCTCTTTTGGGGCAACGTTTGCCCCTCTGTAAGGGTGAAGCCGGGAAATCTCGGCCTCCGGGCGGGCCTCTGACCCTTGGAACACACTCGGAATGTGCGGAAGCGGAGGCCTGCTCTAGGACAACGTCTGAAAGAGTACTAGGTGTGTCCACGTGGCCCTCTATTCGGGGCAACTTTTGCCCCTCTGTCAGGGTGGAGCCAGGAAATCGCTGCGTCCCGGCGGTCTTCCGACCATCGGAACGCACTCAGAATGGGTGGAAATGGAGGCCTGCGCGGAAGGACAGCGTCTCCAAGAGGACGAGTTGCGCGCGCATCCCCCTGTTTTCGGGACAACTTTAGCCCCACTGTCAGCGTGGGGCCAGGAAATCTCTGCCTCCAGGCGGGCTTCCGACCGTCAGAACACGCTCGGAACAGGCGGAAGCGGAGGCCTGCGTGAGGGACAGCGTCTCAAAGAGGACCATGTTTATCCGCGTGGCCCTCTTTTTGGGGCAACTTTTTGACCTCTTTCAGGGTGCGGCCAGGAAATCGCGGCCTCCGGGCGGTCGTCCGACTGTCGGAACGCGCTTGGAATGGGTGGAAACGGAGGCCTGCGCGGACAGACAACGTCTCCAAGAGGACTAGGTGGACGTGCGTCCCCCTGTTTTCGTGCAAAGTTTGCCCCACAGTCCACGTGGGGCAGGGATGTCGCGGCCTCCGTGGAAGCCTCCGAGCGTGGGAACGCGCTCGGAATGGGCTAAAACGGAGGCCTGCGTGGAAGGTAAGCCTACGACCGTCGTAAAGTGGTCGGAACGGGCAGATGCAGAGGCCTGCGCGAAGGTCATCGTCTCAAAGAGGACTAGGTGCGTGCGCTTCGCCCTGTTTTCCGGGCAACTTTTGGCCCTCTGTCAGGGTGGAGCCGGGAAATCCCGGCCTCCGCGCGGTCCTCAGACCGTGGGAACGCTCTCGGTATGCGCTAAAACGGAGGCCTGGGTGGAAGGACAGCGTCTCAAAGAGGACTATGTGTGTCCGCGTGGCCCTCTTTTTGGGGCAACTTTTGGACCTCTGTAAGAGTGGGGCCGGGAAATCGAGGCCTCTTGGCGAGCCTCCGACCATTGGAATGCGCTCGGAATGGGTGGAAACGGAGGCCTGCATGGAGGGATAGAGTCTCCAAGAGGACTAGGTGGACGCGGGTCACCCTGTATTCGGGGGAACGTTTGCCGCACTGTCAGCGTGGGCAGGGAAATCCCGGCCTCCCGGCAAGCCTCCGACCGTCGGAACGTGCTCGGAACGGGCAGAAACAGAGGCCTGCGTGGAGGGACAGCGCCTCAAAGGGGACTTGGTGTTTCCACGTCACCCTCTTTTTGGGGAAACTTTTGGGCCTTTGTCAGGGTGGGGCCGGGAAATCGCGGCCTGCGGGCGGGCCTCCGACCGTGGAAACATGCTCGTAACGGGCGGAAACGGAGTCCTGCGTTAGGGACGGCGTCTCAAAGAGGACTATGTGTGTCCGCGTGGCCCTCTTTTCGGGGCAACTTTTGGTCCTCTGTCAGGGTGGGGCTGCGAAATAGCGGCCTCCGGGCAGTCCTCCAACCATCGGAATGCGCTTGGAATGGGTGGAAACGGAGCCCTGCGCGGAGGGACAGCGTCTCCAAGAGGACTAGGTGGACGCGCGTCCCCCTGTTTTCGGGCAAAGTTTGCCCCACAGTCAACATGGGGCCGGGAAGTCGCGGCCTCCGTGCAAGCCTCCGACCGTGGGAAAGCGCTCGGAACAGGGTAAAACGGAGGCCTGCATGGATGGACAGCGTCTCAAAGAGGACTAGGTGTGTCCGCTTGGCCCTCTTTTCGGGGCAACTTTTGGCCCTCTGTCAGGGTGGAGCCGGGAAATCCCAGCCTTCAGGAGGGCCTGCGACCGTGGGAATGCGCTTGGAACGAGCTAAAACGGAGTCCTGCGTGGAAGGACAGCCTCTCAAAGAGGACTAGGTGTGTCTGCGTGGCCCTCTTTTTGGGGCAACTTTTGGCCCTCTGTCAGAGTGGGGCCGGGAAATCGCGGCCCCCGGGTAAGCCTACGACCGTCGTAAAGTGGTCGGAACGGGCAGATACATAGGCCTGCATGAAGGTCATCGTCTCAAAGAGGACTAGGTGCGTGCGCTTCGCCCTGTTTTCTGGGCAACTGTTGGCCCTCTGTCAGGGTGGAGCCGGGAAATCCCGGCCTCCGCGCGGTCCTCAGACCGTGGGAAAGCTCTCGGTATGGGCTAAAACGGAGGCCTGGGTGGAAGGACAGCGTCTCAAAGAGGACTATGTGTGTCCGCGTAGCCCTCTTTTCGGGGCAACATTTGGACCTCTGTAAGAGTGGGGCCGGGAAATCGCGGCCTCTTGGCGAGCCTCCAACCGTCGGAACGCGCTCGGAATGGGTGGAAACGGAGGCCTGCGTGGAGGGACAGATTCTGCAAGAGGACTAGGTGGACGCAGGTCACCCTGTATTCGGGTGAACGTTTGCCCCACTGTCAGCGTCGGGCAGGGAAATCCCGGCCTCCCGGCAAGCCTCCGACCGTCGGAACGTGCTTGGAACGGGCAGAAACAGGGCCTGCGTGGAGGGACAGCGCCTCAAAGGGGATTTGGTGTTTCCACGTCACCCTCTTTTCGGGGCAACTTTTGGACCTCTGTCAGGGTGGGGCCGGGAAATCGCGGCCTCCGGGCGGTCGTCCGACCTTCGGAACGCGCTTGGGATGGGTGGAAATGGAGGCCTGCGTGGAGGGACAGCGTCTCCAAGAGGACTAGGTGGACGTGCATCCCCCTGTTTTCGGGCATAGTTTGCCCCACAGTGAACATGGGGCCGGGAAGTCGCGGCCTCCGTGCAAGACTCCAACCTTGGGAAAGCATTCGGAACGGGGTAAAACGGAGGCCTGCATGGAAGGACAGCGTCTCAAAGAGGACTAGGTGTGTCCGTGTGGCTCTCTTTTCGGGGCAAATTTTGCCTCTCTGTCAGGGTGGGGCCAGGAAATCACGGCCTCTAGGAGGGCCTCAGACCGTGGGAAAACGCTCGGAATGGGCTAAAACGGAGGCCTGCGTGGAAGGACAGCGTCTCAAAAAGGACTAGGTGTGTCCGCGTGGCCCTCTTTTCGGGGCAACTTTTGCCCCTCTGTCAGGTTGGGCCGGGAAATTGCGAACTCTGGGCGGTCCTCTGACCGTCGGAACGCACTCGGAATGGTTGGATACGGACGCCTGTGCGGAGGGACAGCATCTCCAAGAGGACTATGTGGACGCGCGTCACCCTGTTTTCGCTGCTACGTTTGCCCCACTGTCAGCGTGGGCTGGGAAATCGCGGCCCCCAGGTAAGCCTCCGACCGTCGTAACGTGCTCGGAACGGGCAGATACAGAGGCCTGTGCGAAGGACATCGTCTCAAAGAGGACTAGGTGCGTGCGCTTCGCCCTGTTTTCCCGGCAACTATTGCCTCTCTGTCAGGTTGGGGCCGGTAAGTAGCGGCCTCCGGGCGTGTCTCAAACTGTCGGAATGCATTCGAAAACGGCGGAAACGGAGGCCTGCGCGAGGGACTACATCTCCAAGAGGACTATGTGTGTCCGCGTGGCCCACTTTTCAGGGCAACTCTTGGACCTCTGTCAGGGTGGGGCTGGGAAATCGCAGTGTCTGTGCGGGCCTCCGAAAGTCGTAACGCGCACGGAATGGGCGGAAACGGATTCCTGCGTGGAGGGACAGCGTCTCAAAGGGGAGTAGGTGTGTCCGCGTCACCCTCTTTTTGGGGAAACTTTTGGGCCTCTGTCATGGTGGGGCCGGGAAATCGCGGCCACCGGGCGGGACTCCGACCGTCGGAACGCGCTCGGAACGGGCAGAAATGGAAGCCTGCTTGGAGGGACTGCGTCTCCAAGAGGACTAGGGTGTCCGCGTGGCCCTATTTTTGAGGCAACTTTTGTCCCTCTGTCAGGTTGGGGAACGGAAGTTGCGGCCTCCGCGCGGGTGTCTGACTGTCGGAACACGGTCGGAACGGATGGAAAGGGAGGCCTGCGTGGAGGGAGAGCGTCTCAAAGAGGACCAGGTGTGTCTGCGTTGCCCTCTTTTCAGGGCAACTTTTGCCCCTCTGTCAGGTTGGGGCCGGGAAATCACGGTCTTTGAGCGGGCCTCCGACTGTCGGAACGCGCTCGGAATGGGCGGAAAGGGAGGCCTGTGTGGAGGGACAGCGTCTCAAAGGGGAATAGGTGTGTTCGCATCACCTTCTTTTTGGGGAAACTTTTGTGCCTCTGTCAGGGTGGGGCCGGGAAATCGCGGCCTCAGGGCGGGCCTTCGACCGTTGGAACGCACTCGGAACGGCGGGCACAGATTCCTGTGCGGACGGACTGTGTCTCAAAGGTGACTAGGTGCATGCATCTCCCTGT
>NW_025336130.1:8028-25097 GCF_004798865.1 Varanus komodoensis
CTGTCAGAGTGGGGCCGGGAAATCGCGGCCTCTTGGCGGTCCTCCGATCGTCGGAACGCGCACGCAATGGGCGGAAACGGATTTCTGCGCGGAGGGACTGCGTCTCAAAGGGGAATAGGTGTGTTCGCATCACCTTCTTTTTGGGGAAACTTTTGTGCCTCTGTCAGGGTGGGGCCGGGAAATCGCGGCCTCAGGGCGGGCCTTCGACCGTTGGAACGCACTCGGAACGGCGGGCACAGATTCCTGTGCGGACGGACTGTGTCTCAAAGGTGACTAGGTGCATGCATCTCCCTGTTTTCCGGGCAACTTTTGCCCCTCTGTCAGGGTGGAGCCGGGAAGTCGCCGCCTCCGGGCGGGCCTCCGACCGTCGGAACGCGCTCGTAACAGGCGGAAACGGAGGCCTGCATGAAGGACAGCTTCTCTAAGAGGACTAGGTGCTCTCGCTTCGCCCTGCTTTCCGGGCAATTTTTGCCTCTCTGTCACGGTGGGGCCAAGAAATCCTGGCCTCCGGGCAGGCCTCCGACCGTCGTAGAGCGCCCGGTATTGGCAGAAACGGAAACCTATACGGAGGAACAGCGTCTCAAAGAGGTCTAGGTGTGTCCGCGTTGCACTATTTTCAGGGCAAGTCTTGCCCATCTGTCAGGATGGGGCCGGGAAATCACGGTCTTTGAGCGGGCCTCCGACTGTCGGAACGCGCTCGGAATGGGCGGAAAGGGAGGCCTGTGTGGAGGGACAGCGTCTCAAAGAGGTCTAGGTGTGTCCGCGTCGCCCTATTTTTGGGGCAAGTCTTGCCCATCTGTCAGGGTGGTGCCGGGAACTCGCCGCCCCTGGGCGGGACTCCGACAGTCAGAACGCGGTCGGTACGGGCAGAAACGGAGGGCTACGCGGAGGGACAGCGTCACAAAGAGGACAAGGTGTGTCCTCGTCGGCCTCTTTTCAGGGCAAGTCTTGGGCCTCTGTCAGGGTGGGGCCGGGAAATCGTGGAATCCGGGCGGACCTCCGACCGTCGGAACGCGCTCGTAACGGGTGGAAACTGAGGCTTGCACAAAGGACTGCTTCTGAAAGAGGACTAGGTGCGCTCGCTTCGCCCTGTTCTCCGGGCAACTTTCGCCTCTCTGTCACGGTGGGGCCGGAAATCCTGCCCTTCGGGCTGGCCTCCGACCATCGTAACGTGCTCGGTATTTACAGAAACTGAGACCTGCGCGGAGGGACAGCGTCTCAAAGAGGACTGTGTGTGTCCGAGTGTCCCTTTTTTTTGGGGCAACTTTTGCCCCTCTGTCAGAGTGGGGCCGGGAAATCACGGACTCCGGGTGGAATTCTGAAAGTCGGAACGCGCTCAGAACAAGCGGAAAAGGAGGCCCCCGTAAAGGGACAGCGTCTCCATGAGGACTAGGTGCGAGCACATCCCCTTCTTTTCGGGGCAACTTTTGGCCCTCAATCTGGGTTGGCAGGGAAATCGCGACTTCCGGGCGGTCCTCCGACCGTCGGAACGTGCTTGGAACGGGCAGAAACAGAGGCCTGCGTGGAGGGACAGCATCTCAAAGGGGACTAGGTGGACGCGCATCACCCTGTTTTTAAGGGAACGATTGCCGCACTGTCAGCGTGGGGCCGGGAAATCGCGGCCTCCGGGCAAGCCTCCGACCGTCAGAACGTGCTCGGAATGGGTAGAAAAAGAGGCCTGCGCGGAGGGACAGCGTCTCAAAGGGGACTAGATGTGTCCGCGTCACCCTCTTTTTGGGAAACTTTTGGGCCTCTGTCAGGGTGGGGCCGGGTAATCGCGGCCTCCGGGCGGGCCTCTGACCGTCAGAACGTGCTCGAAATGGGCAGAAATGGAGGCCTGCGCAAGGGACAGCGTCGCAAAGGGGACTAGGTTTGTCCGCGTCACCCTCTATTCGGGGCAACTTTTGGACCTCTGTCAGGGTGCGGCCGGGAAATCGCGTCCTTCGGGCATGCCTCCGACCATCAAAACGCGGTCGGTACAGGCGGAAATGGGGTCCTGCTCGGAGGGACACCATCTCAAAGAAGATTAGGTGTGTCCGCGTGGCTCTCTGTTCGGGTCAACTCTTGCCCCTCTGTCACGGTGGAGCCGGGAAATCGCAGCCTCTGGGCGGTCCTCTGACGGTCGGAACGCATTCGGAACAGGTGAAAACGGATTCCTGCGTGGAGGGACAGCGTCTCAAAGGGTACTAGGTGCGTCCGCGTCACCCTATTTTTGGGGCAACTTTTGGCCCTCTGTCAGGGTGGGGCCGGGAAATCGCGGCGTCCGTGCGGGCCTCCGACCGTCGGAACTTGCTCTGAATGGGCGGAAACAGAGGCCTGCACGAGGGAAAGCGTCTCAAAGAGGACTATGCATGTCAGCGTGACCCTCTTTTCGGGGCAACTTTTGGACCTCTGTCCGGGTGGGGCCGGGAAATCGCGGCCTCTGGGCGGGCCCCCGACCGTTGGAACGCGCACGGAATGGGCGGAAACAGATTTCTTCGCGGAGGGACAGCCTCTGAAAGGGTACAAGGTGTGTCCGCGTCACCCTCTATTTCGGAAACTTTTGGGCCTCTGGCAGCCTGGGGCCCGGAAATCGCGGCCTCAGGGCACGCCTCCGACCATCGGAACACGCTCGGAATGGGTGAAAACGGAGGCCAGCGCGGAGGGACAGCGCCTCCAAGAGGACTAGGTGGACACGCGTCACCCTGTTTTCGGTGCAACTTTTGCCCACTGTCAGTGTTGGGCCGGGAAATCGTGGCCTCCGGGCAAGCCTCCGTTCGTCGGAACGTGCTCGGAACGGGCAGAAACAGAGGCCAGCGCGGAGGGACAGCGCCTCCATGAAGACTAGGTGGACGCGCGTCACCCTGTTTTCGGGGCAACTTTTTCCTCTCTGTCAGGGTGAGGCTGGGAAATCGCAGCCTTCGGCGGGTCTCCGACCGTCGAAACGTGGTCGGTACAGGCAGAAATGGAGGTCTGCGCAGAGGGACAGCGTCTCAAAGAACACTAAGTGTGTCCGCATGGGCCTATTTTTGGGGCAACTTTTGCCCCTCTGTCAGAGTGGGGCCGGGAAATCGCGGACCCAGGGCGGACCTCCGACCGTCGGAATGAGCTCGGAATGGGCGGAAAAGGAGGCCTGCGCGGAGGGACAGTGTCTGAAAGAGCACTAGGTGTATCCACGTGGCCCTCTTTTCGGGGCAACAGCTGCCCATCTGTAAGTTTGTGAACGGGAAATCGTGGCCTTTGGGTGCGCCTCCGACCGTTGGAACGCGCTCGGAGCACACGGAAACGGAGGCCTGCGCGGTGGGACAGCGTGGCCCTCTTTTCGGGGCAACTGTTGCCCCTCTGTAAGTTTGTGGATGGGAAATCTCGGCCTCCGGGCGGGCCTGCGACTGTCGGAACGCGCTCGGAACTGGCGGAAGCGGAGGCCTGCATGGAGGGACAGCATCTCAAAGAGGACTAGGTGTGTCTGCATCCCCCTCTTTTCGGGTCAACTTTGGCCCCACTGTCAGGGTGGGGCCGGAAAATCGCGGCCTCCGTGTGGGACTCCGACCGTCTGAACGTGCTCAGAATGGGCCGAAATGGAGGCCTGCATGGAGGGAGAGTGTCTCCAAGAGGACTAGGTGCCCGTTTCCCCCTGTTTTGGGCCAACATTTGCCCCTCTGTCAGGGTGGGCCGGGAAATCTCAGCTTCCAAGCAGGCTTCCGACTGTTGGAACACGCTCAGAATGGGCGGTAGCGGAGGCCTGCGCGGAGGGACAGCATCTCAAAGAGGACTAGGTGTGTCCACTTTGCCATCTTTTCGGGGCAACTTTTGGCCCACTGTCAGGGTGGAGCAGGGAAATCACTGCCTCCGGGCGGGCCTCCGACCGTCGGAACGTGCTCGGAATGGGCAGAAATGGAGGCCTGCGTGGAGGGAGAGCATCTCCAAGACGGCTAGGTGCGCGTGTCTCTGTGTTTTCGGGCCAACATTGGCCCCCCTGTCAGCGTGGGGTCGGGAAATCTCGGCCTCCGGGCGGGACTCCGACCATCAGAACGCGCTCAGAATGGGTGGAAACGGAGGCCTGCACGAGGGACAGCGTCTCAAAGGGGACTAGGTGTGTCCGCGTCAGCCTCTTTTCGGGGCAACTTTTGGCATTCTGTCAGGGTTGGGCCGGGAAGTCGCGGATCCGGGCGGGCCTTCAACCGTCGGAACGTGCTCTGAACGGGCGGAAACGGAGGCCTGCATGAAGGACATCTTCTCAAAGATGACTAGGTGCGCTTGCTAAACCTTGTTTTCCAGGCAAATTTTGCCCCTCTGTCAGTGTGGAGGCGGGAAGTCGCCGCCTCCGGGCTGTTGTCCAACTGGGGGAACGCGCTCGGAACGGGCAGAAACTGAGGCCTGCATGAGGCACAGCGTCTCAAAAAGGACTAGGTTTTCCGATCGCCCTATATTTGGGGCAACTTTTGCCCCACTATCATGGTTGGGCCCTAGGAAATCGCGGCATCCAGGCGTGCATCCGAACGTGGAACGTGCATGGAACGGGCCTAAACAGAGTCCTGCACAGAGGGACATCAACTCAAAGAGGACAAGGTGTGTCCATGTGGCCATCTTTTCTTGGCAACTTTTGCCCCTCTGTCAGAGTGGGGCTGGAAATCGCGGCCTCCGGGTGGCCTCCGACTGTCGGAATGCGCTCGGAACACGCAGAAACGGAGGCCTGCGCGGAGAGACAGCGCCTCAAAGAAAACTAGGTGCGCGTGCATCTCCCCCATTTCGGGGCAAGTTTTGCCCCTCTGTCAGGGTTGGGCTGGAAAATCGCGGCCTCCGGGCGTGCCTCCGACTGTCGGAATGCTCTCGGAATGGGTGGAAACGGGGGCCTGCGTGAGGGACAGCGTCTGAAAGAGGACTAGTTGTGCGTGCATCACCGCCCTTTTGGGGCAACTTTTGCCCCTCTGTCAGCGTGGGGCCGGGAAATCGCGGCCTTTGGGCGGGCCTCCGACCGTTGGAATGTGCTCGGAACACGTAGAAATGGAGGCCCGCGCGGCGGGACAGCGTTTCAAAGAAGATTTGGTGTGTCCGCGTGGCCCTGTTTTCAGGGCAACTTTTGCCCTCTGTCAGGGTGGAGCCGGGAAATCGCGGCCTCCGGGCAGGCCTCAGACCGTGGGAACGCGTACGGAACGGGCAGAAACGGACGCCTGCGTGGAAGGACAGCGTCTGAAAGAGGACTAAGTGTGTCCGCGTGGCCCTCTTTTGTGGTCAACTTTTTGGCCTCTATCAGGGTGGGGACGGGAAATCGCGGCCCCTGGGCGGTCCTCCGACTGTCGGAAGGCGAACCGAACACGCGGAAACGTAGGCCTGCGCGGCGGGAGAGCGTCTGAAAGAAAACTAGGTGCGCGTGCGTCTCCCCCTTTTTGGGGCAACTTTTGCCCCTCTGTCATGGTGGGGCCAGGAAATCGCGGCTTCCGGGCGGGCCTCCGGCAGTCGGAACGCACTCGGAACAGGCGGAAACGGAGGCCTGCATGAGGGACAGCGTCTCAAAAAGACTAGGTTTTCCGCGTCGTCCTCTTTTTGGGGCAACTTTGCCCCTCTGTCAGGGTGGGGCTGGGAACTCGCGGCCACCGGGCGGGCCTCCAACCGTCGGAACGCGCTCGGAGTGGGCAGAAACGAAGGGCTGCTTGGAGAGACAGCATCTCAAAGATGACTAGGTGTATCCGCTTCTCCCTCTTTTCGGGGCAACTTTTGCCTCTCTTTCAGGGAGGGGCCGGGAAATCGCAGCCTTCGGGCGGGCCTCCGACCGTAGAAACGCGGTCGGTACAGGCGGAAACGGAGTCCTGCGCAGAGGAACATGATCTCAGGAAGACTAGTTGTGTCCTTTTGTCCCTCCTTTCGGGGCAACTTTTGCCCCTCTGTAAGATTGTTGCCGGGAAATTGCGGCTCCAGGGCGGGCCTCCGACCGTCGGAACGCGCTTGGAATTGGCGGAAATGGAGGCCTGCGCGGAGGGACAGCGTCTCAAAGATGACTAGGTGTCCCCGTGTCGCCCAGTTTTCATGGCCACTTTTGCCCCTCTGTCAGGGTGGGGCCAGGAAATCGCGGACTACGGGTGGGCCTCCAACCGTCAGAACGGGCTCGGAACAGGTGGAATTGGAGACCTACGCAGAGGGACAGCTCCTCAAAGAAACGAGGGGCGTGCGCATCGCCCTCTTTCGGGGCAACTTTTGCCAATCTGTGAGTTTGGGGCCAGGAAATCGCGGTCTCCAGGCGGGCCTCCAACCGTCAGAACGCTCTCGGAACGGGCGAAAACGAAGGCCTGCGCGAGGGAACGTGTCTCAAAGTAGACTGGGAGCGCGCGCGTCGCCCTGTTTTCGGGGCAACTTTTGCCTTTCTGTCAAGGTGGGGCCGGGAAATCCCGGTCTTCGGCGGGCCTCCGATTTTCTAAACGCACTCGGAATGGTCAGAAACGGAGGCCTGCGCGTAGGGACATCTTCTCAAAGAAAACTAGGGGAGTGCGCGTCCCCCTCCTTTTGGGTCAAGTCTTGCCCATCTGTCAGGTTGGGGCGGGAAATCGTGGCCTCTGATAGGCTTCCGACTGTCGGAAAGTGCTCGGTAAGGGCGGAAATGGAGGCCTGCGTGGAGGGACAGCGTCTCCAAGAGGACTAGGCGGATGTGGGTCCCCCTGTTTTCGGGCAAAGTTCCCCCCCTGTCAGCGTGGGGCCGGGAAATCGCTGCCTTCATCCAAGCCTCCGACCGTCGGAACGCGCTTGGAACGGACAGAAACGGAGGCCTGCGTGAAGGATAGTTTCTGAAAGAGGACTAGATGCATGCGCTTCGCCCTGTTTTCCGGGCAACTTTTGCCTCTCTGTCAGGGTGGGGCCGGGAAATCCCCACCTTCGGACGGGCCTCCGACCGTTGGAACGCACTCGGAACGGCGGGCACAGATTCCTGCGCGGAGGGACAGCGTCTCCAAGAGGACTAGGTGCGTGCATCTCCCTGTTTTCCTGGCAACTTTTGCCCCTCTGTCAGCATGGAGCCGGGAAATCCCGGCCTCCGGGCGGGCCTCAGACCATTGGAACGCGCTCAGAATCGGCGGAAATGGAGGCCTGCGCGGAGGGACAGCGTCTCAAAGAGGACTAGGTGCGTCTGCGTCACCCGCTTTTTGGGGAAACTTTTCGGCCTCTGTCAGGGTGGGGCCGGGAAATTGCGGCCTCTTGCCGGGCCTCCGATCGTCGGAACGCCCATGGAATTGGCGGAAATGGATTTCTGCGCGGAGGGACAGGGTCTCAAAGGGGCTAGGTGTTTCCGCGTCACCCTGTTTTTGGGGAAACTTTTGGGCCTCTGTCAGGGTGGGGCGGGGAAATCGCGGCCTCCGCACGGGCCTCCGACCGTCGGAACGCGCTGGAATGGGCGGAAACGGATTTCTGCGCGGAGGGACAGCGTCTCAAAGGTGACTAGGTGCGTCTGCGTCACCCTCTTTTCGGGGCAACATTTGGCCGTCTGTTAGGGTGGGGCCGGGAAATCGCGGATCTGAGCGGGCCTCCGACCTTCGGAACGTGCTCTGTACGGGCAGAAATAGAGGCCTGCACGAAGGACAGCATCTCAAAGTGGATTAGGTGGGCGCGCTTCACCCTGTTTTCGGGCAACTTTTTCCTCTCTGTCAGGGTGGGGCCGGGAAATCCCGGCCTTTGGGCGGGCCTCCGACTGACGTAACGTGCTCGGTATGGGCAGAAACGGAGGCCTGCGCGCAGGGACAGCGTCTCAAAGAGGACTATGTGTGTCCACGTGGCCCTCTTTTCGGGGAACTTTTGCCCCTCTGGCACAGTGGAGCCGGGAAATCGCGGTCTCTGGGCGGGACTCCGACCCTCCGAAAGCGCTCAGTACGGGCAGAAACAGAGGCCCGCGCGGAGGGACACCATCTCAACGAAGACTATTTGTGTCCGATGGCCCTCTTTTTGGGGCAACTTTTTCCCCTCTGTCAGAGTGGGGCCTGGAAATCACGGCTCCAGGGCGGGCCTCCAACTGTCGGAAAGCGCTCGGAATGGGCGGAAATGGAGGCCTGCAGGGAGGGACAGCCTCTCAAAGAGGATTAGGTGTGTCCACCTGGCCCTCTTTTCGGCTCAACTTATGCCCCTCTGTCAAGTTGGGGCAGGGAAATCGCGGCCTTTGGGCGGGCCTCCCACCGTCGGAAGGCGCTCTGAACACGCGGAAACGCTGGCCTGCACGGCGGACAGCGTCTCAAAGGGGACTAGGTGTGTCTGCGTCACCCTCTTTTCGGGGCAACATTTGGCTGTCTGTTAGGGTGGGGCCAGGAAATCGCGGATCTGAGCGGGCCTCCGACCATCGGAACGTGCTCTGTACGGGCAGAAATAGAGGCCTGCACGAAGGACAGCATCTCAAAGAGGATTAGGTGTGCGCGCTTCGCCCTGTTTTCGGGCAACTTTTTCCTCTCTGTCTGGGTGGGGCCAGGAAATCCCGGCCTTTGGGCGGGCCTCCGACTGACGTAATGCGCTCGGTATGGGCAGAAACGGAGGCCTGCGCGGAGGGACAGCGTCTCAAAGAGGACTATGTGTGTCCATGTGGCCCTCTTTTAGGGGAACTTTTGCCCCACTGGCACAGTGGAGCCGGGAAATCGCGGTCTCTGGGCGGGACTCCGACCGTCCATAAGCGCTCAGTACGGGGAGAAACAGAGGCCTGCGCGGAGGGTCACCATCTCAAAGAAGACTAGGTGTGTCCGCGTGGCCCTCATTTCGGAGCAACTTTTGCCCCTCTGTCAGAGTGGGGCCGGGAAAAAGCGGCCACTGGGAGGGCCTCCGACCGTCAGAACGCACTCAGAACAGTCAGAAACGGAGGCCTGCATGGAGGGACAGCGTCTCAAACAGGAGTAAGTGCGCGTGCATGGCCCCTTTTCGGGGAAAATTTTGGCCCTCAGTCAGGTTGGGCCGGGAAATCGCGACCTCCGGGCCGTCCTCCAACCATCGGAACGTGCTCGGAACGGGCGGAAACGGAGGCCTGCGCGGAGGGCCAGCGTCTCAAAGCGGACTAGGTGTGTCCGGGTCACCCTCTTTTTGGGGAAAGTTTTGGGCCTCTATCAGGGTGGGGCCGGGAAATTGCGGCCTCCGGGTGTGACTCCGACCATCGGAACGTGCTCGGGACGGGCGGAAACGGAGGCCTGTGCGAGGGACAGCGTCTCAAAGAGGACTATGTGTGTCCGCGTGGCCCTCTTTTCGGGGCAAGATTTGGACATTTGAGAGGGTGGGGCCGGGAAATCGCAACCTCTGGGCTGTCCTCCGACCGTCAGAACGCGCACGGAATGGGCAGAAACGGATTTCTGCGCTGAGGGACACCGTCTCAAAGGGGACTAGGTGTGTCCGCATCACCCTCTTTTCGGGGCAACTTTTGGCCCTCTGTCAGGGTGGGGCCGGGAAATCGTGGATCCGGGCGGGCGTCCGATGGTCGGAACGTGCTCTGAACGGGCGGAAACGGAGACCTGTGTGAGGGACATATGCTCAAAGAGGATTAGGTGTGTCCGCGTGGCTCTCTTTCGGGGCAACTCTTGCCCCTCTGTCAGGGTGGAGCTGGGAAATCACGGCCTCTGGGCGGTCCTCCGACCGTCGGGACACCCTCGGAACAGCGTGCACAGATTCCTGTGCGGAGGGACAGCGTCTCAAAGGGGAATAGGTGTGACCGCGTCACCCTGTTTTTGGGGAAACTTTTGGGCCTCTGCCAGGGTGGGGCCGGGAAATCGCGGCCTCCGGGCGGGCCTCTGAACTTCGGAACGTGCACGGAATGGGTGGAAACCGATATCTGCACGGAGGGACAGGGTCTCAAAGGGGACTAGGTGTGCCCACGTCCCCCACTTTTTGGGGAAACTTTTGGGCCTTTTTCAGGGTGGGGCTGGGGAATCGCGGCCTCCGGTCGGTCCTCCGACCATCGGAACGCGTGCGGAACGGGCAGAAAAGGAGGCCTGCGCGAAGGACAGCATCTCAAAGAGGACTAAGTACGTGCGCTTCACCCGGTTTTCCGGGCAACTTTGCCTCCCTTTCAGGGTGGGGCCGGGAAATCCTGGCCTTTGGGCGGGCCTCCGACTGTCGTAACGTTCTCGGTATGCGAAGAAACTGAGGCTTGCCGGAGGGACAGCGTCTCAACGAGGACTATATGTGTCCGTGTGGCCCTTTTTTCGGGGAAACTTTTGCCCCTCTGTCAGAGTGGAGCCGGGAAATCGTGGCCTCTGGGCAGGGCTCTGCCCGTCAGAAAGCGCACAGAACGGGCAGAAACGGATGCCCGCGCGGAGGGACAGCATCTCCAAGAGGAACAGGTGCGTACATCGTACTGTATTCGGGGCAACTTTTGCCCCTCTGTCAGGGTGGAGCCGGGAAATTCCGGCCTCCGGGCGGGCCTCCGACCATCGGAATGTGCTCGGAACGGGCGAAAACGGATGCCTGTGCGAGGGACAGCGTCTCAAATAGGACTATGTGTGTCCGCGTGGCCCTCTTTTTGGGGCAACATTTGGACCTCTGTCAGGGTGGGGCAGGGAAATCGCGTCCTCTGGGCAGGCCTCCGATCATCGGAAAGTGCTCGGAAAGGGCAGAAACGGAGGCGTGCGCGAGGGACAGCGTGTCAAAGGGTACTAGGTGTGTCCGGGTACCCTCTTGTTGGGGAACGTTTTGGGCCTCTGTCAGGGTGGGGCCGGGAAATCGCGGCCTCCGGAAGGTCCTCCGACCGTCGGAACGCGCTTGGAATGGGTGGAAACGGAGGCCTGCGCGGACAGACAACACCTCCAAGAGGACTAGGTGGACGCGCGTCCCCTTGTTTTCGGGCAAAGTTTGCCCCACAGTCAACGTGGGGCAAGGATGTCGCGGCCTTCGTGCAAGCCTCCGACCGTGGGAACGCGCTCAGAACGGGCTAAAACGGAGGCCTGCGTGGAAGGACAGCGTCTCAAAGAGGACTAGGTGTGTCCGCGTGGCCCTCTTTTCGGGGCAACTTTTGGCCCTCTGTCAGGGTGGAGCCGGGAAATCCCAGCCTCCAGGAGGGCCTGCGACCGTGGGAATGCGCTTGGAACGAGCTAAAACGGAGGCCTGCGTGGAAGGACAGCGTCTCCAAGAGGACTAGGTGTGTCCGCGTGGCCCTCTTTTCGGGGCAACTTTTGGCCCTCTGTCAGAGTGGGGCCGGGAAATCGCGGCCCCCAGGTAAGCCTACGACCGTCGTAACGTGGTCGGAACGGGCAGATACAGAGGCCTGCGTGAAGGTCATCGTCTCAAAGAGGACTAGGTGCGTGCACTTCGCACTGTTTTCCGGGCAACTTTTGGCCCTCTGTCAGGGTGGAGCCAGGAAATCCCGGCCTCCGCGCGGTCCTCAGACCGTGGGAACGCTGTCGGTATGGGCTAAAACGGAGGCCTGGGTGGAAGGACAGCGTCTCAAAGAGGACTATGTGTGTCTGCGTGGCCCTCTTTTCGGGGCAACTTTTGGACCTCTGTCAGAGTGGGGCCGGGAAATCGCGGCCTCTTGGCGAGCCTCCGACCGTCGGAACGCGCTCGGAATGGGTGGAAACGGAGGCCTGCGCAGAAGGACAGAGTCTCCAAGAGGACTAGGTGGACGCGCATCACCCTCTTTTCGGGGCAAATTTTGGCCCTCTGTCAGGGTGGGGCCAGGAAATCGTGGCCTCTGGGCGGACGTCCGACCATCGGAACGCACTCAGAACAAGCGGAAACAGGCCTGCGCGGAGGGACAGCATCTCAAAGAGGACTAGGTGTGTCCGCGTCATCCTCTTTTCGGGGCAAATTTTGGCCCTCTGTCAGGGTGGGGCCGGGAAATTGTGGCCTCCGGGCGGACGTCCGACCATCGGAACGCGCTCAGAACAAGCGGAAACCGATGCCTGCGTGGAGGGACAGCATCTCAAAGACGACTAGTTGTGTCCGCGTCAACCTCTTTCTGGGGCAACTTTTGGCCCTCTGTCAGTGTGGGACCAGGAACTCGCCGCCCCTGGGCGGGCCTCCGACTGTCGGAACGCGTTCGGAATGGGTGGAAAGGGAGGCCTGCGTGGAGGGACAGCGTCTCAAAGAGGACTAGTTGTGTCCTCGTGGCCCTCTTTTCGGCGAAACTTTTGCCCCTCTGTCAGGGTAGGGCCAGGAAATCGTGACCTCTGGGCGTGCCTCCGACTGTCGGAACGTACTCGGTAATGGCTGAAACGGAGGCCTGCCTGGATGGAAAGAGTCTCAAAGAGGACTAGGTGTGTCCACATCACCCTCATTTCGGGGCAACTTTTGCCCCCCTATCAGGGTGGGGCCGGGAAATCGTGGCTGCCGGCGGGACTCCGACCGTCGGAACGCACTCAGAACACGTGGAAACGGAGGCCTGCGCGGAGGGAAACCATCTCAAAGATGACTAGTTGTGTCCGCGGGGCCCTCTGTTTCGGGCAAATTTTGCCCCTCTGTAAGAGTGGGGCCGGGAAATCGCGGCCTCAGAGGGGGCCCCGTCCGTTGGAATGCGATCGGAATGGGCGGAAATGGAGGCCTGCATGAGGGACAGCGTCTCAAAGAGGACTAGGTTTTCCGCGGCGCCCTCTTTTTGGGGCAACTTCTGCCGCTCTGTCAGGGTGGGGCCTGGAACTCGCGGCCTACGGGTGGTCCTCCGACCGTCGGTACACGGTCGGAATGGGCGGAAACGGAGGCCTGCGCGGAGGGACAGCGTCTCTAATGGGACTAGATTTGTCCGCGTCGCCCTTTCTTCGGGGCAACTTTTGCCCCTCTTTCACGGTGTGCCCGGGAAATCGCGGCCCCTGGTCGGGCCTCCGACTGTCGGAACGCGCCCGGAACGGGCGGAAACGGAGGCCTGCGTGGAGGGACAGCGTCTCAAAGAAAACTAGGTATGTCCGCGTCGCCCTCTTCTCGGGCCAAGTCTTGCCCATCGTTCAGGGTGAGGCTGGGAAATCGCAGCCTCTGAGCGGGCGTCCGACTGAAGAAACGCGCTCGGCAAGGGCAGAAACGGAGGCCTGCCTGTAGGGACAGCGTCTCAAAGAGGACTAGGTGTGTACGCGTGGCCCTCTTTTCGGGGCAACTTTTGCCTCTCTGTCAGGGTGGGGCCGGGAAATCGCAGTCTCCGGGCTTGCTTTCGAATGTGGAACGGGTTCGGAACGGGTGGAAACGTAGTCCTGCAGGGAGGGACACCATCTCAAAGAAGACTAGGTGTGTCCACGTGGCCCTCTTTTCGGGGCAACTTTTTCCCCTCTGTCAGAGTGGGGCCGGGAAATCACGGACCCAGCGCAGGCCTCCGACTGACGGAACGCGCTTGGAATTGGTGGAAATGGAGGCCTGCGTGAGGAACAGCGTCTGGAAGAGGACTAGGTGCGCGTGTATCACCCCCCTTTTGGGGCAACTTTTGCCCCTCTGTCAGCATGGGGCCGGGAAATTGCGGCATCCGGGCGGGCCTCCGTCCTTCGGAACGCACTCGGAATGGGCGGAAACAGAGGCCTGCGCGGAGCGACAGCGTCTAAAAGTTGACTAGTTTTCCACGCGGCCCTCTTTTCGGGGCAACTTTTGGCCCTGCTGTCAGGGTGGGGCTGGGAAATCGCGGCTTCCGGGAGGGCCTCCGACCGTCGGAACGCACTCGGAACGGGCGGAAACGGAGGCCTGCATGAGGGACAGCTAATCAAAAAACAATAGGTTTTCCACGTCGTCCTCTTTTTGGGGCATCTTTTGCCCCTCTGTCAGGGTGGGGCTGGGAAATCGTGGCCTCTGGGCGGGCCTCCGCCCGTCGGAACGCGAACAGAACACGCAGAAATGGAGGCCCGCGCGGCGGGCGAGTGTCTCAAAGAAGATTTGGTGTGTCCGCGTCGCCCGGTTTTCGGGACAACTTTTGCCCTTTGTCAGGGTGGAGCCGGGAAATCGCGGCCCCCGGGTGGGCCTCCGACCGACGGAACATGCTCGGAACAGGCGGAAACGGATGCCTGCGCGGAGGGACAGCGTCTCAAAGAAAACTAGGTGCGCGTGCATCACCCCCTTTTGGGGCAAATTTTGCCCCTCTATCAGCGTGGGGCCGGGAAATCGCGGCCTCCGGGCGGGCCTCCTTCCATCGGAACGCACTCGGAACGGGCGGAAACTGAGGCCTGCATGAGGCTCAGCGTCTCAAAGAGGACTAGGTTTTTCGCGTCGCCCTATATTTGGGGCAACTTTTGCCCCACTATCATGGTTGGGCCTGGAAATCGCGGCGTCCAGGCGTGCATCCGAACGTGGAACGCGCATGGAAAGGGCCGAAACGGAGTCCTGCGCGGAGGGAAAGCAACTCAAAGAGGACAAGGTGTGACCACATGGCCCTCTTTTCTTGGCAACTTTTGCCCATCTGTCAGGGTGGGGCTGGGAAATCGCAGCCTCTGAGCAGACCTCCGACTGTCGGAATGCGCTCGGTAAGGGCAGAAACGGAGGCCTGCGTGTAGGGACACTGTCTGAAAGAGGACTTGGTGCGCGCCCGTCGCCCTGTTTTCGGGGCAACTTTTGCCCCTCTGTCAGGTTGGGGCCGGGAAATCGCGGCCCTTGGGCGGGCCTCCGACCGTCGGAACGCGCTCCGAACACGCGGAAGCAAAGGCTTGCACGGCGGGAAAGCGTCTCAAAGAGGACTAGGTGTGTCCACGTGGCCCTAAATTGGGGGCAAGTTTTGCCCCTTTGTCAGGTTGGGGCCGCGAAAGCGCGGCCTCTGGGCGGGCCTCCATCCGGCGGAACGCGAACGAAACACGCGGAAACGGAGGCTGCGCGGAGGGACAGCGTCTCAAAGGGGACTAGGTGTGTTCACGTCACCCTATTTTTGGGTAATTTTGGGCCGCTGTCAGGGTGGATCCGGGAAGTAGCGGCCTCCGGGCAGGCCTCAGACCGTGCGAACGTGCTCGGAACGGGCTAAAACGGAGGCCTGCGCGGAAGGACAGCGTCTCAAAGAGGACTAGGTGTGTCCGCGTAGCCCTCTGTTCGGGGCTACTTTTGCACCTGTGTCAGGGAGGGGCCGGGAATTCGCGGCCTCCGGGAGGGCCTCTGACCATCGGAACGCGCTCGGAATGGGTCGAAATGGAGACCTGCGCAGAGGGACAGCGCCTCCAAGAGGACTAGGTGGACACGTGTCACCCTGTTTTCGGGGCAACTTCTGCCCCACTGTCAGCGTGGGGCCGGATAATCGCAGCCTCTGGGCAAGCCTCCGATCGTTGGAATGTGCTAGGATGGGCAGAAACAGAGGCCTGCTCTGAGGAACAGCTTCTCAAAGGAGACTAGGTGTGTCTGTGTCACCCTCTTTTTGGAGAAACATTTGGGCCTCTGTCAGGGTGGGGCCGGGAAATCGCGGATCCGGGCAGACCTCCGACCGTCGGAACGTGCTCTCAACGGGCGGAAATGGAGGCCTGCGCGAGGGACAGATGCTCAAAGAGGATTAGGTGTGTCCGCATGGCTCTCTTTCGGGGCAACTATTGCCCCTCTGTCAGGGTGGAGCCGGGAAATCGCGGCCTCTGGGTGGTCCTCCGACCGTCGGAACGCACTCGGAACGGCGGACACAGATTCCTACGCGGACGGACAGCGTCTCAAAGGTGACTAGGTGCGTGCATCTCCCTGTTTTTCGGGCAACTTTTGCCGCTCTGTCAGTGTGGAGCCGGGAAGTCGCGGCCTCCGGGCGGGACACCGACTTTCGGAACGCGCTCGGAATTGGCGGAAACGGAGGCCTGCGCGAGGCACTGCGTCTCCAAGGGAACCAGGTGTGTCCGTGTGGCCCTCTTTTAGGGGCAACTTTTGCCCCTCTGTCAGGGTGGAGCCGGGAAATCCCGGCCTCCGGGCGGGCCTCAGACCGTGCGAACGCATTCGGAATGGGAAGAAATGGAGGCCTGCGTTGAAGGACAGCATCTCAAAGAGGACAAGGTGTGTCCGTGTGGCCCTCTTTTCGGGGAAACATTTGGGCCTCTGTCACGGTGGGGCCGGGAAATCCTGGCCTCCGTGCGGGCCTCCGACCTTCGGAAACTGCTCGGAACGGGCAGAAACAGAGGCCTGCGTGGAGGGACAGCGTCTCAAAGGGGACTAGGTGTGTCCACGTGGCCCTCTTTTCGGGGCAACTTTTGCCCCTCTGTCAGTGTGGAGCCGGGAAATCCCGGCCTCCGGGCGGGCCTCAGACCGTGGGAACGCTCTCGGAATGGGGAGAAAAGGAGGCCTGCGTGAAGGACAGCGTCTCATAGAGGAGAAATACGTGCGCTTCGCCCTGTTTTCTGGCAGCTTTTGCCCTTCTGTCAGAGTGGAGCCGGGAAATCGCGGCCTCTGGGCGGGAGTCTGACCGTCAGAAAGCGCACAGAATGGGCAGAAATGGAGGCCCGCGCGGAGGGAGAGCATCTCCAAGAGGAACAGGTGCGTGCATCGTACTGTATTCGGGGCAACTTTTGCCCCTCTGTCAGGGTGGAGCCGGGAAATTCCGGCCTCCGGGCGGGCCTCCGACCATCGGAACGTGCTCGGAACGGGCGAAAACGGATGCCTGTGCGAGGGACAGCGTCTCAAATAGGACTATGTGTGTCCGCGTGGCCCTCTTTTCGGGGCAACATTTGGACCTCTGTCAGGGTGGGGCCGGGAAATCGTGGCCTCCGGGCGGACGTCCGACCGTCGGAACACGCTCAGAACAAGCGGAAACGGAGGCCTGCACAGAGGGACAGCGTCTCAAAGGGGACTAGGTGTGTCCGCGTCACCCTCTTTTTGGGGAAACTTTTGGGCCTCTGTCAGGGTGGGTCCGGGAAATCGTGGACTCTGGGCCGGCCTCCGACCATCGGAACGCGCTCGGAAAGGGCGGAAACGGAGGCCTGCGCGAGAGACAGCGTCTCAATGAGGACTATGTATGTCCACGTGACCCTCTTTTCGGGGCAACTTTTGGACCTCTGTCAGGGTGGGGCCGAGAAAATCGCAGCCTCCAGGCGGGCCTCAGACCGTGGGAACGCTCTCGGAAGGGGGAGAAAAGGAGGCCTGCGTGAAGGACAGCGTCTCATAGAGGAGAAATACGTGCGCTTTGCCCTGTTTTCTGGCAACTTTTGCCTCTCTTTCAGTGTGGGGCCAGGAAATCCCGGCCTTTGGGCGGGCCTCCAACTGTCGTAACGTGCTCGGTATGCGAAGAAACGGAGGCC